>NC_138376.1:44008584-44062092 GCF_054177405.1 Leptonychotes weddellii | reverse complement strand
GGGCTCCTTGCTCAGCAGGGACCCTGCTTCTCCCTCTGCCTGCCACTCCCCCTGCTTGTACTCTCTTCTCTCTGTGACAAATAAAATCTTAAAAGAAAAAGAGGGGCACCTGGGTGGCTCAGTCAGTTAAGCGGCTGCCTCCAGCTCAGGTCGTGGTCCCAGGGTCCTGGGATCAAGCCCCACATCGGGCTCCCTGCTCGGCGGGAAGCCTGCTTCTCCCTCTCCCCCTGCTCGTGTTCCCTCTCTCACTGTGTCTCTCTCTGTCAAATAAATAAATAAAATCTTTAAAAAAAAAAAAAAGAAAAAGATCTTCAAGTCTATCATGGAAGATACAAATATGAATCAAACACTAGTAGACTCTAAAGCTCTTTAAGTATAGGAATGGTGTAATTTATATTACTTTCACTGATAGAACCTAGCAGGTTTTAGAAAGAGAATTAATGAGTTGTGTCTCCTTTAGAATGATTCTTTGTCCCTTATGAGGTGTGAAAAACCTTAAGGGTGCTCAGAGGAATATATCATTTTATTTATTTATTCTTACAGATTTATTTATTTTAGAGAGAAAGAGTGTGTGCAAGCAGGGGGAGGGGCAGCGGGAGAGGGAGAGAGAGAATCCTCAAGCAGACTCCCATCTGAGCGCAGAGCCCGATGCCAGGCTCCATCCCGGGACCCCGAGATCATGACCTGTGCTGAAATCGAGAGTCGGACACCCAACCAACTGAGCCACCCAGGTGCCCCTCAAATGAATAAATGAAAAATTCAAAAAGCAATCTATCACCTATGTGTGCGTGTCAGTATGCACATATATTTGTTGTATAAATATAGAAAAATCTGGGGAGGATAAATACTGTCTTGCTTTATCCATCAGCATGTTGTTTTCATTTGTGATTAGGTAAATGCTCCCTTTTACAATTTAAATTTTTGCAGTAAAAATAAAAATATTTTGGAGAAGAAGGTTGCTTTTGGCAAAAAGTGGTAGAAATAATACTTCTTATATTTCCTGGGGCCCCGCCGTATGTCAAGCATATGTCACCTCGTTTATCCCTCACCATTGCCCTGCAAGGCTGTAGTAGGCGTTATCTTCATTTTGCAAGTGAGACTCAAAGTAATTATTGTAGCTCATCAATTCTCAGATGACATTTTAAAAGAATATTTGAATGAATCTTTTTTTTAACTTTCAAATTTTTATTTAAATTCTGGTTCACATATAACGTCATACTGGTTTTCAAGAGTGAGTGAATCTTATCATTGATGGTGTCTTAGATTTGATAAGGGAAGTTGCACTGTTATTATCACATATAATGCTCTCTGTCATTCCTGGTTGAATTGACTCTAATTCCTGTACTTTTTCCCCCCATTAAATTGCATTATCTTGTCTTTTTTTTTTTTAAGTTTTTATTTATTTAGTTTCGTAATTTCTACCCCCCATGTGGGGCTGAAACTCACGATCCTGAGATCAAGAGTCACATGCTCTTCCAACTGAACCAGGCAGGCACCCCAATTCCATTATCTTTTCTAACAGAAGCAGACTTTTTGCTCCTCCAAATTTTCTTTCTCTTACACACACACACACATACACGTATTTTCTCCCCGTTTCTCTCTCACATGTCTTTACATTTCAGTCTAAGCTAAAAATATCCTGCTCGTAAGATGTCAAGGCTTATGCTTATTTTGAGTTTCGCCATGGTGAATTTCATCTGTCAAACTGATGTGTTTGTCTCTTTTTCCTGCTAAATTACTCAGTCTGTTTTGTTTGATTCCATTTTACCCACAACCCTTTAGAATCAGGTGCCTTGGCACTGGGGAAGAAGCTAACCTTCTCTCTTATAAATACGGTTAATTGGACAAATTAATTCTGACTGATACAATAAAGGTTTTTATTTTTTAAGTTATTTTTATTTTATTTTAAAAAATATTTATTTATTTGACAAAGAGAGGGAGAGAAAGCACAAGCAGGGGGAGAAGCAGAGGGAGAGGGAGAAGCAGGCTCTCTGCTGAGCAGGGAGCCCAATGTGGGGCTGGATCCCAGAATCCTGGGATCATCACCTGAGCTGAAGGCAGTCGTTTAACCAACTGAGCCACCCAGGCGCCCCAAGGTTTTTATTTTTCTTGGGCAAGGTAGCTGCCCTAGGCCAGTGCTTCTCACCCTGGCCACACCACCCTAAATACTTAGTCTACCGTCCTGGAGCATCAGTTGTGATTGAAGATGTGCTTGAAGGGAAGTAGGACATGGAAAAAATGTCAGTGAAAATCTTTGAAAGAAGTTTTTATCCTAAAGCAAATGTGAAGATATTATTGAATAGAATGAAATATCCATACGCCTTTTTAAGGTGCAACTTTAATGACATTTTGAGCTCGTGGTAGACCACTCATGGCAACTTGTGGTTGAAACTACAGGTTTTAGAGCAAGACCTGGCGTCCCAGCTCCACGTTTTTCTAGCTCTGTGTCCTTGGGCAAGTGGCTTAACCTCTTTGTGTCTCAGTTTCCTGATCTATGAAATGGGAATAATAATATCACCTGCCTTACAGGTTATCATGAGAATAAGTGAGGAGCGGATGTTCAGCGTCAGAGCAGCGCCTGGAACAGAGTGAACTGTCACTAGTGTTAGCTATTTTCATTTTTATTTAGGCTTCCCGGTGTCCCCCGGGGCAAGTCTTTTGTTCTCTTTTTGTTACAGTGTCTTGGTGCCAAAGTTCAAGAAGCCCTTGCCCAGGATTCTCCCTGTATACTGCACTTGCTTCTTTTCTGTTGGTCTTTTGTAATGTTTCAGGAATGTGCTGTTTTCTTTTCTCTTTTCTTTTTTTGCAGCACCATTAAAAACAAAGAGTAGCTGTTTTGGGAATTTGGGAAATGAAAGGGAATGAGTCTCAGTGTCACTCATGTTTGAAATGAAATAACCTCATAGTCGGGAATAGCAAGCCGATAGTTAAGATTTCGGGGGTATAGATGTGAGGAATTTCAGGCTTGGCTCCCTTTGGAACATGGCTTGGACTCAGCTGGTCATAAAACATTGAAGTCTGTAATTAAAGCCTTCTCCTGTAAGACTTGGGATATGTGCAGTCTCATCTGATTATGGCTCATTGGGGAATGAATTTTCTGACGCAAATGAGGTTTAAAAAAAAACCATAGCATCTCTTTATTTGGTTAACATTATTTCTGCGCTTTATTTTTCCTTGTCAGCTTTAAAAGGAAGAGGGAAAAAGTAAAGCACCCTGCCAAAACTTGGCAGGGGAATTTCAGTGAGCAAAAATTCCCCACCCAGGGCGCCTGGGTGGCTCAGTTGGTTAAGCGACTGCCTTCAGCTCAGGTCATGATCCTGGAGTCCCTGGATCGAGTCCCGCATCGGGCTCCCTGCTCGGCAGGGAGTCTGCTTCTCCCTCTCCCACTCCCCATTTGTGTTCCCTCTCTCGCTGTGTCTTTCTCTGTCAAATAAATAAATAAAATCTTAAAAAAAAAAAAAAAATTCCCCACCCACAGCAATGTTCGAAGTGGCTGCACAGCAAGCGTCCCACAGGCTATTCCTGATGCATCAGATCACCGTCTTATGCTTGGGGAAGAAAGCTTAAGAGCCTGGAAGCCACAAGAAAAGAGCAGTGTAGGACAGAAGACACCTGTCCTCCGATCTTTCTTGCCTCTTCCATCTAATATCATCTTTGACTCCATAGTCCAGGAATCAGAGGGCAGATACTGCGATTTCCCATTGAGATGGCTGGACTCAGCTCTTCATCTCCTCCGCTGTCAGAACCTAAATGTTTGAAGGGCAGAGGGCAGGATACATGCAGCCTAGGAGATTGGAGAGCAGTAGGAACTAACCCTTCCTTTGCTGTCCCCCTTCACCCACCAACATCTTCTAGGCTCATGATTTTTGCATCTAAAATTAAAGCGTACAAATATTGACTATATCTTATAGTGATTGAGTGCTTGTAAGTTGCCACGTACCACGCTAAACTCACAGCAACGTTAGAGAGCAGGTACTGTGTCTATATCAAGGGTGAACTTGAGGCTTACAAGAGAAGATTGGGTAAATTGTTCAAGTCACAAGTAGGTCATTGTATTGGTCAGGGTGTTCCAGAAAAACAGAAGCAATGGGAGATACATATATCCTTCCTCCTCTGCCTTTTGTTTTATTCAGGCCTTCCATGGATTGGATGATGACCACTCACATTGGGGAGGGCAATCTACTTTCCAGAGTCTACCGATTCAAATGCTAATCTCATCCAGAGATACACTCACAGACACATCCAGAAGAAACCCTGTAGCCAGCTGAGTTGATACTTCCAGCTTTGATGATTAACTTTATGTATCAGATATAGAACCAGATCTGACCGTTGGGTCGGAGTCTGTTATATTGATTTGCTATCCATGCATAACAAATCACAGCATACAAAAGCAAGCGCTCATTTCTATAGTGTCTACAGGTCATCTTGGGTGTTAGCTGATCTAAGCCGGGCTTGCCTGGGTGGCTGGCTGGGATGGTTCTGCATGTAGAATAGTTCTCCACGTGCCTCTCCTCTTCCTCCTGAGACCAGCAGGTTAGCCTGGACATGTATAAGAAGGAAACTTGAAAAATGCAAGGTCTCTTAAGGCGGACTCTTGAGATTGGTATACTCACTTCTGCCTCATTCAGTTAGTCAAGCTAAGTCCCAAGGCTGAGCCCAATGTCAAGAAGCAAAGAGATACACTCTACTTCAGGGGGATATAGTAGATGCTGTGGTGTACCTCCTGATCCTCCTTCAGAACTATTCTTATTCCCTCAGCTGCTAGGAATATTTATTGCTGATGATAGCTCACAGCTAAGGCCCCCCAACGCTCCTATCCTCCCACTTCTACCCTCACCCCTGATCTCCCATCCCCACTACCTGCCAGGAACTGTTTTGCTCAAGGGTGCCCCCGTAGGCCACCCACATGTCAATCACTGGTCAGGTGTGACAGTACAAAGACCCAACCCCTCGCCTCAGTTCAAAACATTTCCCAAGTGCCATCCCAGCTCCAGAGCCTCCCTTGGGTTTGGCTGAGGCCTTGGCTGCAACTGGCTTGGTCCCATTTTTCTCCCAAGAGCACTCCTCAATAATTACCACATGCAAATGTAACCTTCAACATGGGAGAAATTACAAAGACAATGGCAAAGGGCATGGATAGAATATAGGAAAGCTGGGACCAAGAATGCAGTTTACCACACCTTTGCCTTTAACAACTAGACTAAACTGCATCCCAGATTAGAACAAAAGTATGGAGAAAACAATCTCTGTCTGAAATGTCCTAATGTGTACTTAAACCATTAATACTGGACCTTGAACTATTTTTGAGGTGGAGCTCAGTTTGCAAAGGCTGGTGATCCTGAAGAGTTGTGGGCAAAGGGAAACTTTGTAATTGAATGAAATTCCAAGTGTGTGGTGGAAGTTCAGTATTCTAAAGGTAAAAATGCAGTGAGTTGTTTTATGGATAACTGTCTGAACATTGATTTTTGTCCATGTCAGGATTTTATATATCAGCAGTTTATTTCATTTTTATAAATAAGCCCCTTTCCCTTCTTAAAGATAATTCCATGTATGAAGTTATGGCATGTTGTCATAAATTTAGTTTTGGTCTGTGGTTCTTAGTAGATTTCCTTTGCATCAGTTTTAAACTGATGGGAACGTTAGTGAGTTCAAGGGGTTCCGGGAAAAGGTATGGGCGCAGGATGAGTGGAAATGGGCACTTTGGATATACTGAACAGAGCAAATGAACATCCCAGGAGAAGAAACCTCTGGCCACAGTGTTTCTCCAGGGAGAAGCAGGAACTGAGAAAGTAGAGAATTTGCTCTACTCAGGGATGGGTATTTTTTTTTTTTTTTAAGATTTTATTTGAGAGGGGCGCCTGGGTGGCTCAGTCGTTAAGCGTCTGCCTTCAGCTCGGGTCATGATCTCAGGGTCCTGGGATAGGGCCCGGGGTGGGGCTCCCTGCTCAGCGGGGAGTCTGCTTCTCCCTCTCCCTCTGCTGCTCCCCCCGCTTGTGCTCTCATTCTCTCGCTCGCTCTCTCTCCAATAAATAAAAATCTTAAAAAAAAAAAAGTCTCTTATAGTTTATCTCCCTCTCTGGTTTTGTCTTGTTTTTTTCCCTCTCTTCCCCTATGATCCTCTGTTTTGTTTCTTAAGTTCCACATAAGAGTGAGATCATATGATAATTTTCTTTCTCTGACTGACTTCACCTAGCATAATTCCCTCTAGTTCCATCCATGTCGTTGCAAATGGCAAGATTTCATTCTTTTTGGTGGCTGCGTAATATTCCATCATATATATATATACTACATCTTCTTTATCCATTCATCTGTCGATGAACTTCTGGGCTCTTTCCATAGTTTGGCTATTGTGGACATTGCTGCTATAAACATTGGGGTGCTGGTGCCCCTTCGGATCCCTACATTTGTATCTTTGGGGTAAACAGTATGGAGGTTGCTCAAAAAGTTGAAAATAGAGCCACCCTACGGCCCAGCAATTGCACTACTGGGTGTTTACCTCACATTCTTTTTATATTCCAGTTTATATAGTGTGGATCCCCATCCTATTTGACTGGAGGAAATTCATTCCCTCAGAGTAGCTCCAGTTATTTCTAGATGTTCTCAAAGAAGTTCCCATGGTAACCTGTCTTTCTTTTGCAATTGCCGTGGGCTTCTGCCCTGTTGTTTTTGTTCTAGTGCAGCTCCCACATGTCCAGCATCTGCTTGCAAGGCCATGTGCTGAGGCTTTGCCAAGGCTGACGTTTTTCCAGGACCACTGTCCATCATGAGAGCACTGCCCGCGCCAGAGTTGTTGACTCTCAGTGCTCCCAAAAGGTCCAGTCCCTGGGAGGCCTCCGTCTGGAGAGGAGGGGAGAGTGGCCTCCCCTGCGTCTGAGCCGTCTCAGCCCCAAACATATAGAGCCTCTCGGAGTTTTTTGACTAGTTCCTCACCTGGTTTCACATGAGAACAAAGCAACTCACAGAGGTTCTGGAACTTGTTTCCACCGTCTCTTCTAGAGGGAGATCATGGCCAGACTAGCAGAGGAATAGATGCTTTACCATCTGTTCCCTCTTTCTCTCCCTCCCTTCCACATCTCTCCCCAAACCCCCAGCCCTCCTTCCTCTTCCATTTGCTAAACCGAAGCTTCTATACATATCAGCCATTGTGGGATGGAAGAGCGAGGGTCAGTTAGGGAGGCGAGGTGTGTATGGCTCCTCTACGAGCCCGTGTCCATGCCAGTTACACCGAGATGTACAGTATCTGGCACAGAGTTTTTATCCTATAACTAGGAAATCCCATTTCCTACCAATCCTGTACTGCACGTTCTTCAAGGCTCCATTTAGATGTCATTGCTTACAAGAAGCCTGCTGTAATCTGTTTAGTATGAAGTCATCTCTCCCTCTGAATTCTTTTCCCAGGGCTGTGGTTACAAAGTACCAAAAACTGAGTGGTTTGTAACAACAGAAATGTCTCTCTCACTGTTCTGAAATCCAGGCGTCAGCAGAGCCTTCCGTCTCCGTCGGCTCGGGGAAAGAATCCTCCTTGCCCCTTCGCAGCTTCTGGTGGCTCTCGGCAATCCTCGGTGGCCTGTGGCTCCTCACTGCCATCTGTTCCCACCTTCTTGGTTTGGCTTGGTTTTTACGAGCCCTTCTCTCTCTGAAGGGCATCGGCCCTAGTGGATTAGGGTCCACCCTAGTGACCTCATTTTAACGTGATGATATTTGCAGAGACCCTAGTTCCAAAAAAGGTCACTGTCTGAAGTCCTGGGGGTTAGGATTTCAACATACCATTTTGGGGGACACAATTCAATCCATAACATCCTTCAATAATCTAAACCTTAATAGCAATTTTCATTTTCTTATGTCTATCACATTCTCGTTTATTGTATAGTAATTTTTTTAATTAAAGAATTTATTTAAGAGAGAGTGAGAGAGAGAGAGCACAAGCAGGGGGAGCAGCAGAGGGAGAGGGAGAAGCAGACTCCCCACTGAGGAGGGAGCCCGATGCAGGGCTCGATCCCAAGACCCCGGGATCATGCGCTAAGCCAAAGGCAGACACTTAATTGACTGAGCCACCCAGGCGCCCCCCAGAATGTTATTTCTGATTTTTTGTGTTCCTGCTGGTACCTGCCTGGCCATAAGAGGTTTGGCAGTTCCTAAATGCTTGGGCTCCTTTCCTCATTCACCACCAGTCCATTAGACTGGAGCATGCTGCTGCCTGCTCGGTATGTGCATTTCTGAGTTCCTTGTGTTTTTGGCCCTTTGGCTGATTTCCTGCAAGAATAAAGATCAGGAGGATGGGTTTGGCTGGCTGAAATAGCTAGTTACAGCCTGCCTCAGGTGGTGAAATACTTCTGTTTTCTGGGAGTGAATAGTCGGCTTCACTTTACCGGGAAAACAATCTTGTTTGTCCCGTTTATGGCTTTTTTTTTTTCCCCCCCTTTTGCATTTTCAGCATCCTGATGATGTCCTTAGTTACAGTTGCTATGGAAGTATTTTAGTGTTTCCTGCAGGGCAGGGCGGTGTGGTGCCTAGAGTCCTCTTTAGTGCAGATTTATGATGATGCCCAAGCCATGGGTTTCATTTGCTAGTTTTCTGGCCTAGTAACTGGTTGTCGTCAGGGGAGTGATGTGCCTTTATTTTGGTCCCCTGATTTATTACATTGATTTTCTTTTTCATTGGTTCTGGAGTGCTCATCATCTTCTTAAATACTCAACCGATTATTTCACAGAATGTAATGACAGAGCCAGCCTCATCTTCTTGTCATTGAATAAATCTGTGAACAGATGCAACGTGTCTGATGCTAACACGGCACGGGGTGATCTAAGCTTGTCAAAACCCTGGAAATCTTCGAAGGATGCAGAATTTAAGGATGGAGACTAGTAAGTGGAGGAGAGAAAGCTGGGCTGTCTGGAGACTCGGACTCTGGTCTCTTTTATAAAATATGAAAGCACTAGTAATGCACGTCACCTACTTGATAGGATTGTTGTAAGCATAACGTGATTAATGAGTACAAAAGCAGTTGTAAGCTATACAGTGCTGTGAATGCTCTCAAATGCCATTGTGAATAAGGTCAGCTTACAGTCTTAATAGTCTTGGCTCTGCACTTGACCTGGGTGACCATGGGAAGCTATTTAATCTCTGGTAGAGGCCTAAGTTGGCCTCTTTACTAAGCCATCTGGGCAAATAAGTGTTCAGGCCATTTTGCAGCATTTTCAAGGTCATCAGGTTCTGAGTGTTAACCTCTTCTATTCTTTCTTCATCTTCTACTTTGGGGAGGGAAGGGCTAATATGACTTTAATTATCAGGTTGAAAAAGAGAAATCTGGATTTTTTGTGTGTGTGTGATCTTTTCCAAGTTCTTTAATATAGTCTCTCTGATACTCTGTTGCTTGTTTGGTATATTGGCATGTGCGATTATAATTTTACTCCTCCAAAAAACTTTTTTTTGTGTGACTTTGGTCTAGGGGGCACACTCGGCCACTTACCAGAACACATTTAGGCATGCAGACTTGCAGTTCCAAAGAAAAGTTCTCAATGCATTTAGTGATTTGATTTATGTATTCTAGGTGCTTTTTTTTTTTTTAAAGATTTTTTTTAAAGATTTTATTTATTTATTTGAGAGAGAGAACGAGAGACAGAGAGCACGAGAGGGGAGAGGGTCAGAGGGAGAAGCAGACCCCCCGCTGAGCAGGGAGCCTGATGTGGGACTCGATCCCGGGACTCCAGGATCATGACCTGAGCTGAAGGCAGTCGCTTAACCAATTGAGCCACCCAGGTGCCCTTTTTTTTTTTTTAAAGATTTTATTCATTTTAGAGGGAGTGTGAGCAGGGAGCGGGGGTGAGGGAGGTGTGGAGGAATAGAGGGGGAGGTCGTGGGAGGGGGAAAGAAACTCCAGCAGACTCCGGTTAGCATGGAGCCCTACAAGGAGCTCAATCTCATGACCCTGAGATCATGACCTGAGCCGAAACCAAGAGTCAGATGCTTAACGACTGATCCACCCAGGTGCCCCCTATATATTCTACTTAAAAAAAAAAATCTTATCAATTTATTCTAGAGATGCTCCAGAAATTGGTATCATTGCAGTTAAACAGAATTCTTTATGAGGCATTTTTTGGGCCTGACAACTCCAGATATATTCATTATGCAGCTTCTCTTGAAGCATTTTCAATTTGCTCATTTGGAGCAAATTTTGTGTGTTGAATGCAGTTGGTTCCTAGACACTGACTCATTTTCCAAATACGAGTACACTTTTTTTTTTTCCAATTGACTTTCTCCTGCCAGTATGTCATCCAGTTCTTCCTTAGTGTCCTGTCAGAATATGGTCAGCTCATCATGAACAGGAAATGGGCTTCTTGCCCACTCTTACAAAAGTAGAATTAAGTCACATATTTTGACTTTTAAATTATAAGAAAAGGAGAATTAAAAAAAGGAACAGCCAGAAACCTAACTAATTTTCAGGCTCAGGACTATTATAAGGAGCTTAATCAAATGAGACACCAAAAAACAAAATCTGCAGTTTGCAGATTTTTTGAGTAGAATGCATCAAAATTTCCATTTTACTTTAAATATCAAATAGCTGTAATGTGGTCAGTATAAATAAACCAAGGAGCCAAAGTTTTCTTGGAAGACAACAGCAATTTCATGTGGGCAGACAAACATCTCAACACAAAAACTTGGCCATATGCTCAGGACTATTTCGATGTATTTAGATTTTTGGCGCAAATTCCATCTCTGTCTCTAGAAAACAAACCCAGAAGACCTTACAAAGTCAAGGATGAAGAACTCATTTCAGTAAAGTGCCAATAATGTCAGCCCTAAAAAATCAGAATTTTTAGTTCTACCTAATCTAATAATCACTGTGACAATTTTTGCAGCCATGGTTGCTTATGGGGACTGACCAAAGTGACCATTTGTTGAGGGTGAAGTCCAAAGTTATTGAAGCATATAACATATAGCACAGATTTGATTCAACTACATAGATAATTCACCCCAAAAATGTTCCTCATAGGGGTGCTTGGCTGGTTCAGTTGGTAGAACATGTGACTTTCAATCTTGGGGTTGTAAGTTCGAGGCCCACAATGGGTGTAGAGATTACTTAAAAATAAAATCTTTGAAAAAAAAAAGTTCCTCATAAATTGCATTGAATTATTTGGTTACTTGCCCCGATCTTCCACTTTACTTGGGTGTTTGTGTAGACTTTATTAAAATAATATCTTACAGGATAAAAAGAGTTTATTCTGCCACAACTTCTCTTCATTGCTAGTTCAAAAGTTTCTCCTAAATTTTTGATTGGTCCCAATTTGGAACCAATCTCTTTAAGCCTCAATTTCTGCATTTGTGGAGAGGGTATAATTAATACCTCTAAAACAATATAAAGCTCTTGCATTGATTAGTGGAATGGTACAAAGTACTAAGCATGGGGCCTCACATATATTAAATGCTCAGTAAATCTAAATATTTTTCACTTTTACTAGTAAAGATTGACCTTGGAAGTCATTAAACTTTTTGTGGTCTAGTTCCTTAGCCATGAAAGGCAGCGTCTTGATATAAATCCGAAAATGCTCTTAGAATGAATACAATATATGCTTTGGAGCAGAGCTTGATGCACAAAGGCTCACTTTGCTTGGATATTATTTTTATTACTATTTTGCCAATTTTTAAAATATTATGTACTACAATGTGATAAGAATTTGGGTGCAAGTGACCCTAGCAAGCATGATAAGGGAGTGGGAAAGTAAGACTGGCAAGAAAAGTGTCATTAAGGGTAACTTGAAAAGCAGGTCACTGTAGTGGGGAAGGAGGCTCAATCCCACTCATCCCTCTGAGAGACTTTAAAACCTGTTGGCTTTAAGTAACGTCATCCATTTAGCTCAACACTACATATCTTATCATTTTCTCTGAGTTTTACCACATGAAAAAGTTTGGGAAGCATTTCTATAAAGCTTGCTTGGCAGAAATACAGAGACTTCAACTGGAGACAGGAAAATTTAGTTAAGCAGTGGGGTCAGAGGGTGTGAGGTCAGAAGTTGGAGGCTTATGGTCTTTGTATACCTGGAGAGGCAGAAATTCAGGTAAAAGCAGGGTCGATGGGAGGAAACCACAGAGAGGCAAATGAAAGTTTGTATCCGAGCTGTCTGGAAAGTATTATGGACTGCTTGTGAAGGGCAGTGTGTTATCTCACATTTAATTCTCATAACAGTCATGTAGATTGGGATCTTTAGTTTTTTCCCCCAACTCCCAACTGAGCCACCTAGGCGTCCCAATATTAGAATTTTCTTTTCTTTTTTTTTAAATTTTATTTATTTGAAAGAGAGAGAGAGAGAATGAGAGACTGGGGGCCAGGGGAAGGGCAGAGAAGCAGACTCCCTGCTAAGAAGGGACTCGCTCCCAGGACTCTGGGATCATGACCTGAGCCTAAGGCAGACGCTTAACCAACTGAGCCACCCAGGTGCCCCCCCCAATATTAGAATTTTCTTAAATGACAGGGAATTGGTCAGTGAATACCTCATATCTACCTTGGGAAAGAGTGTAAGTTTCGCTTGTGATTTCCAGAGATATAAGCAAGAAATGACTCAGGTCAAGTTAGTCTTACAAAATACAGTAAATTAAACTTTGTCTATATGACTACACAGGTTTTGTCTGCTCAGGGAATTTTCAAGACTGGTCTCTGTTTTGTTTTGTTTTGTTTTTCATTTTAAAGATTTTATTTATTTGACAGAGAGAGACGCAGCGAGAGAGGGAACACAAGCAGGGGGAGTGGCAGAGGGAGAAGCAGACTCTGCTGAGAAGGGAGCCCGACGCGGGGCTAGATCCCAGGACCCTGTGATCATGATCTGAGCCGAAGGCAGACGCTTAACAACTGAGCAACCCAGGCGCCCCTCGTCTCTGTTTTTTATTTTAACACGTCTGACAGGTTTTTTTCACAGCATTATAGATTCATTAATGGCAGAAACTTTGAAGGTTACCTGGTTTTTCACCATGGTACAGGAGTCCCTCCTACAGTTTCCAAATTCAAGATAGTGGTTAACTGGGGCGCCTGGGTGGCTCACTTGGTTAAGTGTCCAATTCTTGATTTCAGCTCAAGTCATGATCTCAGAGTCCTGAGATCAAGCCCCAGGTCGGGCTTCGAGGTGAGTGCTTAAGATTCTCTCTATTTCTCCCTCTGCCCCTCCCCACTTGTGTTCTCTCTCTCTCTCTCAAAAAAAAAAAAAAAGGGAAAATTTTAATATAACCAATCACTGTGAAGAATAAACAGTCACTGCTTTCTCATTACATGAGCTGCTTTATAACAATATGTAACAATATAACAATGAGCCTCATTCCATGTTCCTGATTTGCAAACTGTCTTTTTGGTGTGTGCACTGTGAACTTTTACTAATTACTACTTTGGTGATTCACTGATTTTACTTCTGTTATTTCTGAACTTTTGACATATGCTAAGCCATCGATACTTCCTATAATTTAAGAATTATTTCTTACGGGGATGTCTGGGTGGCTCAGTTGGTTAAGCATCTGCCTTTGGCTCAGGTCATGATCCCGGGGTCCTGGGATCCTGCCCCACGTCGGGCTCTCGGCTCAGGGGCAAGCCTGCTTCTCTTTCTCCCTCTCCCTGTGCCCACAGCTCCCTCTGCATGTGCGCTCTCTCTGACAAATAAATAAAAAAATTCTAAAACAATTATTTCTTACATGAAGAATTTAATTTCTTGTTTATTTTAATGAGCACTAAATGTTTTTGAATTACCTTTGATTTAGTACTAATAAAAAAGCTTGTTAATTGTTTAAAGCATTGATTATTAGCTACTCTCTTTAATTAGATTGGAATATGCTGTTTGAATCAGTAATAGCTTAGGCAACCAGAGGCGATTAAAATAATCGAGCATGAGAAGGTTGTGAATTAAAGGCTAGAAATGGAAACAAAAATGAAGCCCAGCTATTGAAAATGCAGAAGGGCAGATTATGTTGAACTGTATCCTAGAAAAGATCTGAGAGACACACAAAATGAAGCGTGCTGTAAAGAGGGGCTGTTGAACTATGGGAGTTGAGCATATGCAAGCAGGAGCAAAACTGTTCGGCTATGCAGTGTTGTTTGAGCTTTAAGAGAATAACAGCTCTTGTTTATGGCTTTGCAATTTCAGTGAGATTTAGAATAGCCCTATGAACATTTTTAAAGTGTTGGAGGTGGATGAAAGGTTGTATGAATTATGTAAATTGCCACTTCAGTGGGGAGGCACTTGGCTGGCTCACATTCCTCCTTGGTCTGGCGAAACTACTTTATTAGGGTTTCCTTCTAATCAGGAATGTAGCCAGAATGCCCACTAGGTGGTGCTCAAATTACTGTATGGAATTCCGTGACCTCCAGTAGGATATAAGGATTTTAAATGTGAGAACCAAAAGGCAAAACATCTTCTATGATTTGAGCCTCAGGATATGAAGTTTTCATATATTGAGATATCATGGCTTTTAAAAAAATATTACGTGATATCAAAATGTCTATGCAGAAAGGGTAAAAAAAAATGCTACCTCAGAGTCAAGGTTAATATTGTTGGTAGGAAGTGGATTTCATTCACTATTTTTTTCTATTTAGCTTTAAGAATAATTGTAATACACTGGGTTCTGGGGCATTTATGAAGATTTTAATTTATGTTGTCATGTCTTTTGACCACCAACACTGTGAAGAATCTGTTTTTGCACATTTATATAGTCTTTCAATATCATCTCCAAAATGGATAAGATGTGGGTTGATAACTCTGTAAAAGCAATGATTTGGGGGGAAAAGGGGGAAAAAGGGTAAGCAGAATGAAATGTCGATTGCTGAGGCAAGGGAGCAAGGCTAGAGTGAGAAGGAGATGCCATTACTGCCGGATGGTTCCAGATTACCTCGGGCACGATTTATCTATCATCTATCTATCTGTCTGTCTGTCTGACTATCTATCTATATTTTTTTTTTTTTAAAGTAATCCCTATACCCAACGTAGGACTGGAACTTGACCCCAAGGTCAAGAACATCATGCTCTACCGATTGAGCCAGCCAGGCGCCCTGCCCCCTAGGCACAATTTAAAAATATTATATATGTTCTGCCTTTTGGTTGTAACATTTAATACGGTCCTGGATCAATCCAGATATTGCTTTCTCCGGTCCTCCTCTTGGACTGCCAGGCAGCTGGAGGAACATCTTATAACAGGGCAGTGTGATGCTATTACAAAGTCAGGTTTTGGACAGAGGGCTGAGGTTCTGGAAAGATGGTAACTTTAATGTGCTCTTCCTTGCTCTCACTGCCAACCCAATATAGTTCCCGCTCCTGAGCTACTTAGGTCCTGGGTCTGAGGTGGCTAGCTCTGCTGGAGTCCTCATGAAAAAGCACCGTGGACTTTATCCCCAAGGGCCAAATGGAATCCCCCTTCATTCTTGCTTAAAAGGTAACAAAAAAGTCCATAGCAACAGTTGTCATAATAGCAAAAATTGAAGACCATCCACATTTTAATTAGTTGCAAAATGAATGAAACAACTGTGATACATTTATACAATGGAATACTATATAACACAGCAGTGATAAGGAAGGACCTAGAGCTCTGTGTTTCCAAATGAAAACAAGCAAGAAGCAGTGGTATACTTGAGTATGATATAATGAATGAGAAGTTAAAAACCGTCGTGGAATACTATATATATACATACATATGGACATACATAGGAAAAGTAAAGGATAACAGTTACTTTCAGGAAGGGAAGAGCATGGCTGGGGACACATATAGAGGGACCTCAATTATAACTATGATATCTTAGTTTGTGAGCTGAATGGTGGTGGAGACACGATCATGACGATATACCTTTTTGCTTGTCTCAAATGATTAGAAGAATGGGAGAAGGTGAGGAAGATGAGGAGGAAGAGGGGAACCAAAAGAAGGGAGAACAGGAGAGGAAGAGGGAGAAAATGACTCCAAGGAGTGAGTTCCAGGAGGTATGTGATTGTAGGCAACAGGTCACCACCATCAGGGCACCTGGCTGGCTCGCTTGGAAGAGTACGTGACTCTTGATCTTGGGGTCGTGAGTTCCAGCCCTACGTTGGGCGTAGAGATTACTTAAATAAATAAAACCTAAAAAAAAAAAAAAAGTCACCACCACAGAGACTTAGTACAAAAGGGGAACACTGAGAGGATGGATCTGAGGTCAGACTATGTGACTGCTAGGAACATCAGATGAAATAGAAAGGACAGGAAAGCACCCTTTCAAATGGAGCAGATTCATTCATTCATTTATTCAAAATATATTAATTAACTACATGTGCTCGGCACTGTTCAAGCCTTCGTGGAGCCCAGGTATCTTGCAAGTAGAGTCTTTCTGTGTCCAACCTGTTTGTGTGGGAGCTTCCCAGAGAGGCACCCAGGGAAGGAGAGGGGTTTGTTCAGCCTACAGATATGCACTGAACGCTTCCCAGACGGCACCCTCTGCTGGATGCTGGGGCTATGGAATGAATCCTTGCCTTCAAGGAACTCACGATCCCCTGGGGAGAGCCACATATGCACGGGAACATTTGCAGCTCAGCGTGTTGGAGGAAGGCAAAAGCTACCTTGGGAACAGAAGTGGTGGGGAGTGGTGGGAGTCTGCTTCTGCTTGGCCACGATAGGACCATGATAGGAATTCAGAGTCAGTGTCATTTCACTAGCATGAATGAAAGATTCTGCCCATGGACCGTATACCTAAGGTTGAACTCTGTGCTCTAGGGCACTGGGAAGAGTCTGTTCTCCAAACCTGTCCCCTCACCCTATTGTCTGCTCTCCTAGCACCAGTATGTCATTATTAGAAATTCATTCCATTGCCTCAGTACTCTTTTTTTAATTTCGAATAACAAGCTATTGTATCAAAAGATATTTGATAAATTCTTTATACTCTAATTTGTAACATTAATGTTTTGACAAGAGCTATGTCCCCAAAATGTCTTGTTGACAATAACATATAAATATCTGACATTCTGAGAGATGTAATATAATACTATATATGGACGTAATGTGTCTGTGTTCTTATTTTCTTCTTCACATTTTCCGAGGTTTGAAGAGGATTGTAGGGTAAAGAGGAGCTGTGGATGAGGGAGTGGCGTCAGCTGGGAAGGGACCCACGAAGGAGGTGGGAAAGGGTGTCCAGCAGTTGGAGAGGGGGCCTAGTTATGAACCGAGATACAGATGAGGAGACCTCTTCCATCAACATTGTCCTGGAACTCTCTGGAATATTTCCCCCCTCCCTGAGTGATAATGATGTTGTTACAATGATCAAATAAGAAAAAAAACAAAGACAGTATGTATGCATTCAGTGATGAGTTTTGTGCTTGCTACTTGCCAGTATGTGCCGGGCACTGTGCCAGACCCTAGAAGCATGGCCTGAAGCTTCCATTAAAGGCAGTTGGCTATGGCTGCTTATAGTGTTTGTCCTGCTACCCAAAGGGGTGAAATTATGGTCTGTGAAACCTAAGCCCAGCTCACTGAGGGCACAGTACTAGAGGTTTGGCTTTAAAATCATGTCTCCAAGTCCTGTCTTAAGAGGAACTTGAGCTTGTAAAGGTTTTATAGAGGGGAAGCCACACATTAGATTTGGAAAATTTTACTGCTTGCTTTCCTGGTCTCTCTGATTTTTAAACTTCTGCAAACTGCATTCCCTCGGTCTGGGTGGAGTAGGAAATCCCTGCTTCACCCTTTTTCAATTCCCACATGGGGTAGATTGCTTTTAAGCTGTCGGGAAATAGCTTAGGGTACTACTAGAGAAGTTGCTCTCAGCATTTTGAACTTTTGTGGGTCAGTAAGTGCGCAGTGCCCTGGGGAGAATTTCCAGGAATTCAGGCCTGCTGGATCGGTCCACACCAGGGAGGATGCAGCCACCCCCTTTTTAGAGAATTGTATGACTAGATTGAGGCGAGTTTCTCTTTGCATATAGGGGCTAGAAGGGACATAATGAATGTAGTGAACGGAATTTGTGTCATTCAAAAAATGTTTGAGGCCTTACTCTGCCAGCACCGTGCTAGGATCCGAAGTGGAAAATAACAGAGTTCTTTTCCTCAAGGAGCTCACAGACAAGGGAGTGAGGCAGATCAATGTAAGGTAAATGCTAAAAGCAGGCCAAGTATGGTACTCTATGGGTTGAGTGAATGGCAGGGAAGTCCTGAGTTGAATCCTGGGAGAGGAGCCCTTAACTAGGGGAGGATTTGGGAAAGGGCTGTCCCCATTGAGGACATCCTACATGGACGAGGTAGGCTGGGGGCCTGTGAGTGGTTCTGGATGACCCAAAGGGAAGAGGGCAAGAGGTGAGGCTGCAGAGGAGGGCAGGGCCCAGATATCAGGAGGCCCCTCGAATGTTGTGCTAAGTCTGGACGGCACCCTCAACGCTCCACAGAAACATTGAGGGATCTGAAGTAAGGCAGTGAGCATTTAAAAGGGGTTTTGTGGGGCACCTGGGTGGCTCAGTTGGTTAAGTGACTGCCTTCAGCTCAGGTCATGATCCTGGAGTCCCAGGATCTAGTCCCGAGTGGGGCTCACTGCTCAGCGGGGAGCCTGCTTCTCCTTCTGACACTCCCCCATCTCGGGCTTTCTCTCTCTCATTCTCTCTCAAATAAACTCTTAAAAAAAATAAAAGGGGTTTTGTTTCTTTATTTTTTTAATTTTTATATTTTTTCTTATGAAATTTAAAAATTCTCATTGAAGAAAACCTGGAGGTTATAGAAGGATGTAAAGTGAAAACATAAAAACAGCCTTTAAGTCCACCCCATAGAGATAACTGTGGCCAATATACTGGTATATTCGGTTTATAACTTTTTACATGTTTGTGACCATTTTATGTATAAAACTCTATTTTGCTTTTCTTCACTAACGTTATTTCCTAGACATTTCCCTACTTCATGTTCTTTTTGTTAATAAATGTTAAAATTTGAAATTATTTTTAAATTCTCAGAAGAGTTCCAACAACCTCGCTGGAGTTCCTGTTTGTCCACCACCCAGCTTTCCCCAATGTTAATGTTCCCTTTCTCTCTCTCGTGTCTGTCAAAACGTACTTACCTCTATCATATTTCCACTAACTAACCCGGAAAACTGAGTTGTGGTATTGTGAGTTCGTGGACATTCCCAGCCTGAAACGGGTCTCCTGGAGTCACAGCACATCGGCCTGGGAGAGTGGAAGTTCCAGGCGGAGGGAGGTGGTCCCAGGCAGATGGAACCTTTGGGACCCTACAGCTTAGCCTGCACATGGGAACAGCTTCCAGCACTACTTCCTGATGAATCCTCACTCCCTAAGTTTTTTTTTTTTTTTTAAGATTTTATTTGTTTTTTTTTTTAAGATTTTATTTACTTGTATATTTGAGAGAGAGTGAGAGTGAGAGCACAAGCAGGGGGAGCAGCAGAGGGAGAGGGAGAAGCAGACTCCCCGCTGAGCAGGGAGCCCCACCCCGGGCCCGATCCCAGGACCCTGAGATCATGACCTGAGCTGAAGGCAGACAGTTAACGACTGAGCCACCCAGGCGCCCCATCCCTAAGATAGTTAAAAGTGGTCTGCAGGTGTTTCTCCTTATGTTTTAAAAAAGTAATAAAACTGAGTTTCTGCATGAATTTGACGAGTTTAAACCCTGAGTCTGATCCAACATTTCCTGGCATTGCTCAAAGCCATTACTAAATGATTTATGATCGGTTCTCAAGTACTCAGTTAAGTCACCTGGTCCTCACAGATCATCCAAGGAAAACATCCAGTACTGGCAAAAGCCACCACTAATGATAAAAGAAACTATCCCAAGCCTCATTCCTAGACCCTCTGCTTGTTCCTTTTCACCATCTGATGTGACTTCCTTTAAAAAACACCCTTGATACTTACTTGTCTTGTCTTAGAGAAGGACCAAATGACTGGTGTGTGTGTGTGTGTGTTTCTCATTATATTGTACACTTGAAGAGTAAGACTGTATATTCTTCATTTTTACAAATTGCACAGTGTACAGCATGGTATCTTGCTATTACATGGTAAATATAGGGTCTTACAGCTTTTTTTTTTTTTAAAGATTTTATTTATTTGACAGAGAGAGACACAGCGAGAGGGGGAACACAAGCAGGGGGAGTGGGAGAGGGAGAAGCAGACTTCCCGCCGAGCAGGGAGCCCGATGTGAGGCTCGATCCCAGGACCCTGGGACCATGACCTGAGCCGAAGGCAGACGCTTAACGACTGAGCCACCCAGGCGCCCCTAGGGTCTTACAGCTTTATCTAATATCTTTTAGTAGGTAAATTCTGTTTGGTATCTCGAACTGCTTCCTAAGTAGTTCTACTTCAATAATCTAATTTCACTGCAAATTACAAAAGGCTAAAATTAAAATAACCACACCCTCCCCTTACCCCCCCCCCCAGTCGCTTCCTGTGATGGTCTGAATTGTGTCCTTCCAAAATTCAAATGTTGAAGTCCTAACTCCCAGTGCCTTGGGATGTGACTGTATTTGGAAATACGGTCTTTAAAGAGGTGATTAAGGTAAAATGAGGTCTAATGGGCAGGCTCTAATCTACTATGACTGGTTGTCCTTATAAAGAGATTGGGACAAGGACAGAGGGAAGACTAAGTGAAAACACAGAGAGAAGGTGGTTATCTACAAGCCAAGGAGAGAGGCCTCAAAAGAAAACAACCTAAGCAACACCTTCATTTTGGATTACTTGCCTGCACAACTGTGAGGATATAAATTTCTATTGTTTAAGCCACCCAGTCTGTGGTACTATGTGATGGCAGCCCAAATAACTAATACACTCCTCTTCTCGTCTTGTCTTCTCTTCCTCTTCCTTTTTCTCTTCCTCTTTCTCTTTCTTCTCTCTTCCCTTCCCTTCCCTCCTCTTCCTCTCCTCCTCTTCTTCCTCCTTCTTCCTCTTCTTCTCCTCCTCCTTCTTCTTCCTCTTCTTCTTCTTTTTTTTTTTTTTACTAATACACTTTCTTTACCTGAATGATAAGCTGGCTTTCCCAATGCTCCTCCATATTTCTGCACTTACCAGCATTCTTTCAGGCATATATATTTGGAGGTGTCTTTTCCAGCACTCTCAACCCCTTTTATCATCACTAAATATTTGTTTTGCTTGCTTTCTTTCCCTTTACCGGCATCACTGTTATTCTAGTTCACTCAATATTGATTCTTATTTAATAGTCTCAACACATTTCTCTTTATATGATCTTGGTATCTGATTTTTCTTTTATGATACAGTCCTATTATGTACTGAGTTCAACTCATCCTGAATGCTTGATAATTTGACCATGTCAGATTGTTGCCTCCCTTGGAAGTGCCCCTTCTTCTCTTCTGCAAGGCATAGTAATTAGTGGATCTAGACAGGTAATGACATGCCTTCTTTTCTTTTCTTTAATTTTAAAGTTTATTTTTTATAGTAATCTCTACACCTAACGTGGGGCTTGAGGTCACCCCAAGACCAAGAGTCGCATGCTCTTTTGACTGAGCCAGCCAGGAATTTGCCTTCTTGTTAGCCTTTCATCTGACCTAGCCTTCTGACTTTGGCATATGTCCTCGACTTCCCTCGTCTCCACCTCTTAATTATATGTCTGCTCTATTCTTACACACATGTAGTATAAAATACTAAGCTAATATTGACTATCCCCTATAACCAAATTGGTGCTTCTCCATATAGTATATCACATATACAAGTGGCAGATACTGAGGATTAACATAGGGTCATGTTAGAATTTTTTGGTTTAGTCTCAGTCTTTTACTAGCTTGTGACTTTGGGAGAATCCTATGACTTTTTTTCAGCTTCAGCTCTGAGGTGAAGATAATATTTAATTTCACTTGAGTGTTATGCAGAAAAATAGATTATGTGAAACATTTGTAGGGCACTAAGAAAGCAGTATTTGGTGTTATTTGTTGTTATTGGTCTTGACATTTCCCATATTGTCCTTCATTGCCACTGGTCCTGTCTTCCCAAGTTCCTGATAATCTTCTCAAGGGCCCAGATCATGGGTCATATATTTTTTCTGATTCCTACAGCACCTAGTTGTTTCATAAATATTGAAATTTTTTAAAAAAGCTGTCCCCTAAAATCACAGTAGTTGAAAAAGCCTTATAAGTAGGGTGATTATTCAATGTACTTCGCATGGGATGGGTCTGGTTTACCCTTGTTATCCCTGCATAATTATACTACCCCCTCAGCAAAAGTGTGCTTATTTGGACAACAAATCATAGGGTTCCCATGCTCCCCCCCCCATGAGTGGCCCTGCTTGAAAAGAGCCATGGAGTTTATTTCCCAAAGATAAGAGGGGCATGGGGCAAACTTTCTCTGAAGGAACAAAAGTCTGAAGATAAAGAGACTTGAATCCAAAAGTAAAAGTTCTCTTTAGGAGAATATTTCAGCTAATGGCCGTTAAAAAAGCCTGTGGGTAACTTTATTTTCCTTAAATGTTCAGAGGTCAGATAAAATAACCAGCTGCACTTGTCTGCGATATTGCCAAGTGTAGCCTTAGCATTGAACTTTTGGCAGACATGTTTGGATGCTGTACAGTTCGAAAAGCTATTAATCAGATAGTTTACATGTGTGTTGTTAAAAGTTAAAAATGTAGTCTGTATTCTGATTTTAAATAGTTTTTGTTTTTCATTACCCATGTAATACATGTACACAGTATTGGTGTGCCTACCTAAAATAATGTCACATATAGGGCACCTGGGTGGCTCAGTCGGTTAAGCGTCCGACTCTTGATTTCAGCTCAGGGTCATGAGATTGAGCCCTGTGTCGAACCCTGCATCTGACTCTGCACTCAGCAGGGGGGTCTACTTGAGATTCTCTCCCTCTCCTCCCCTCTCCCACCCCCTCCTGCACTCAGGTGCGCTGTCTCTCTCCCTCAAATAAGTAAATCTTAAAAAAATAAATAAAATGATGTCACATAGAGAAAGTAAAAACAAGTCCCTCCCTTGATCACCACTTATCCACTTGCTCTCCCTTTTCTATATGTGAACAGCACAAAACAAAGAATAGTACAAATAGACTATAATTATTAAAACATTGCAAACTCAAAACAGTTTATGTAGTATAATCGCATACATATATATTTATATATAAGCATATTTAAATGTATATAAATACATGTAAATAAACTTTAAGCATTTATGTATATCCATTAAAAATACATGGAGGGAAATACAAAAAAATTATTTCTAAGTGGTAGAGTGTTCGAGTTTTTTTTACTTTCTTTGTCATATTTTATACTAATTTTTATAATAAAGATATATTTCATAATTAGAAAAAAATAAATCCTCATTTTTTGTTTTCAACAATTAGAATTCCAGTTTTACTTTACCCATAAGTAATCCATTTAAGTGTGGTTTTTTTGTCTCTCCCTCCAGCTGGTGAGAGGAAATGCTGCCATCATTTTTGGTGCCAATAATTACTTCCACATATCAAATACATCTGTATTCTGAAGCAAAATTATCCTTTATCGGTAAGAATTGGATTTTATAAAAATAATAGTTCAGATAGGGAATGTCTGATCTAGTGCCTAGAGGTTTAACCAGCACCAAATCGCTATTTTATTTTGGAGTGAATTAGTCTACATTAATTCTAAAAAAGAGTCCTAAATCTCTCTTCTTGCAAAGGAAATGTTTGGCATGAGAAAAGGTTGGTTCTGGGTGATAAGCATATTGTGATTTAATGAGTTAGAATTCTAGTCTTTAGCTTCGTTCTTAATGAACTGACTGATTTTAGAGAAATAAAAAGAAAGTACGTGGAGGGGATAGAAGAAAATATAAAATTTCCAGGCACGAACAGAAGAACTGCTTCAGATATCTTCCGAGTGGCAGATCCTAACTGCCCAAGTCCTGATGTCTGTCTCCATGTGAACAGGTCCGCAGGCACCTTGACTCCTCATTTGCAAAACTGAGTGCATCACCTTCTTCCTACACATCTTCCATCTATTGCTTGGTTCCCCAACGTAAGAGCAAAACCATCTTCTCCAACCCCAGATTGAAATAACCTAAGTCTGGGTGGGAAGCACGGAGGACTGGGTACAACATCTTCTCCTGGAAGGACATAGTCCTGCCAAAATTGTACAATGTGAATTTCATCATGAGGAAACATGGGCAGTCTACAGAACAACGGGCTAGCGTTCTAGCGTTCTTCAAAAGTGTCAAGTACACAAAGGACAAAGGAAGGCTCAGGAGCTGTCTCATTTAAAGGAGACTAAGGAAATAGGGCAGCTAAATGTACCCTGGGATCCTGGATGACAAAGAAAGACATCAGTGGGACACTGTCTTTGGGGTCAGCTGATGAAGGTCGATAGGTAATTTTTGGTGCTCCTTTATACTTTTTTATAAGTCTGAATTATTTCAAAGTGAAAATTTAAAAAATTTAAACATCATAAAAAAAAAAGAATATCAGTTTGCAGACTGGTACCCCATGCTAACAGAATGACAACACGAAAGAAGTGAGGAATAGATGTGTATAACTGGCTTAGGAATGCTGGCCATGCAGGGCACATGGGGGGTTGACCCTGGAAAGCAGAGCTAGAGGCAGACGTGAGAGGAGTTAAGGGTCACCCCAGAGAGCAAAGTTTTAACAGCTAGAAAAGCGGGCTCCTGTGTAAAGGAGTGGATTCCTTTCATTCTCTCCCTCCAAATTCTGAGAAGCATTAGCTTTTTTTTTAAACCATAAAAATTGTGAGTTTTGTTCTGTTATTTCATTTGTGTAAGATGATAGTTAAGCCCGGGATGCCTGGGTAGCTCAGTCGGTTAAGCATCTGTCTTTTGCTCAGGTCATGATCTCATAGTCCTGGAATCGAGTCCCTCATCAGGCTCCCTGCTCAGTGGAGAGCCTGCTTCTCTCTTTCCCTCTGCTTGCTGCTGCCCCTGCTTGTGCTCTCTCTCTGTCAAACAAACAAACAAATCAATCAGTCAATCTATCTATCTATCTATCTATCTATCTTTAAAAAAAAGATAGTCAAGCCCAAAGTGATGTATTGCTACAGAAGTTAAAAATAATGCATTTTGGAATAAAACATAGGTGTAGTAAGCAACAACAACAACAAAACAAATCTGAATCATTTTGATTCTGCGTTCTCCTCCCTGCCTCCCCTCTCCTATTCTCCCATGTCCCATTTGTCACCTGCCAATTCTTTTTTTTTTTCTTAAGTTTTTATTTAAATTCCAGTTAGTTCACATACGGTGTAATACTAGTTTCAGGTATAGAATTGAGTGATTCAGCACTTACCTACAACACCCAGTTCTCATCACAAGTGCCCTCATTAATTCCCATCACCTGTTTAACCCATCCCCCCACCCACCTCCCCTCTGGTAATCATCAGTTTGTTCCTATAGTTAAGAGGCTTTCTTGGTTTGCTTCTCTTCTGCCCCCCCGCCATGTTCATTTGGTTTGTTTCTTGAATTCCACATATGAGTGAAATCATATGGTATTTGTCTTTCTCTGACTGACTTATTTCACTTAGCATTATACTCTCTAGCTCCATCCACATCATTGCAAATGGCAAGATTTCATTCTTTTTGATGGCTGACTAATAGTCCATTATATCTATATACCACATCTTCTTTATCCATTCAACTGTCGATGGACATTGGACTCTTTCCACTATTTGGCTATTGTTGATAATGCTGCTGTAAATATCAAGGTGCGTGTATCCCTTTGAATTAGTATTTTTGTATTCTTTAGGTCAATACCTAGTAGTGTAATTGCTGGATCGTAGGGTAGCTCTATTTTAACTTTTTGAGGAACCTCCATATAGCTTTCCCCAGTGGCTGCACCAGTTTGCGCTCCCACAACCAGTGCAAGAGGGCTCCCCTTTCTTTTTTTTTTTTTTTTAAAGATTTTATTTATTTGACAGAGCACAAGCAGAGGGAGAGAGAGGGAGAAGCAGGTTCCCTACTGAGCAAGGAGCCCGATATGGGACTCGATCCCAGGACCCTGGGATCACGACCTGGGCCGAAGGCAGCCGCTTAACCGACTGAGCCACCCAGGCGTCCCTGGGGTTCCCCTTTCTTTGCATCCTTGCCAATACCTGTTATTTCCTGTGTAGCACACATCTTCTAAGACGAAATCAGAATGAAATAGACAAAGGGCATCAACCCTTCTGTGGGTTTGCCAACTGGTGCTTGCAGGAGAGAGAGACCCACATGCCGTGCCGCTACTTTCAGTGCCTGCAGAATAAAGGAGAAACCCCAACAGCTCTGAGGCCATCCTGTGCAGCAAGGTGCTGCTACTTTAGAGACGTACATCTGGCTTAGGTAAGATTACTGAACAGTCAATCAGGGAACATGGGAGAGGAGAGGTGGAAAATAGATTCTCTGCTCTCTTCTCTGTTCCCAAATCTACGAGTGGCCTGGCCCATCTTCAGCCTTCCATATTGCTTCCCTTAATTAACTGCAAAAGACTTAGGCTCAGCTATTCACTGGACTCAAGCAGAAATGTGTATCTGTCTGTTTATTCATTGATTCCTTTAACAAGTTGGTTGGATGCCAAGCGTGGAGTGGACTGGAGGAGAAGAGGGGATACAAGAAGCACAGAATTTTATCACTTTGAACATTTTAGTCCAGCACAGTGATTTCCAAGCACTGGCCCTAAAACCATTGATTGTGAGGGGCCAGCCTGCAGCAAAATGAGAAAAGTAAGGACCATGTGGTTTAGAAATGTTAGTCAGTACAATGTTGGGAGGGATTGTTTTATATTCTGAGAGTATGTTCTTCCAGCTATTTTTGGTAAAATGCCCTTCCTTTTCTTAAATTATGAAATGTAGTAAGAATGAATCCTGATGCAACTCTGGTCCTATTTTCCTTTGTCTTCTCCGTGGTACCCATCTAGGACAGGTACGTCAGAAGACAATCCCAGTTACTGGCTGGAAGTTCAAAACCCAAGTTAGAACTTTCAGTCCCCACCCTTAGGGGTCACAAGATTCTTCCAGATTTGAACTGATTTCATTACCAAATTTGAAACATCACATATGAAAACATTGCCTCTCCTGGGCCTTTTATGGTGAGAACATACAATTTTTTAGGGAAAAAACCCTTTAAGCATGAGTATCTGCTAAATACTTTAGTTATTTAGTTTTTTGAACAGAATTCCATTTGAATATATATAAAAGTAGAATATATATTTTTATTATACATATTTTTAATTTCATATAAATAATTTTCATTATATATATATATATATTTCATTCCAGGTTATTTAACTTTTGAATCTTTAAGTGCTTTAAGTATATCCTTGAGTCATTAACAAATATTTTTGGCTTTTCAATTTTCTCTAGCACTTTTCCATGTGTTTTATTGATTTCAAGGCAGCTGTTGAATTTCAAATAGTTCATTAAAAATTATGTGTCCAGCAGAGATATGAAAATTGTTGCTTGGTTTATGCACATATGACTAAGAGATAAATAAATAAAATGTCTTAGTGATGAAAGTATTATCTTTATCTCTCAAAAGATACAACTACTAAAACACATCTTTCTTAATATTTTAGAAATGCATTAGGGTTAGTGGATGTTCTAAATAACCATGAGCCATTTGGAAGAGTGCTTTTTAATAATATTGTTTATCTCCCACAAAATAAATACTCTGAAGGGCTAGTACATCTGTCCCTAAGCCAGTGCATTCTGGAATTGACTCTTCATAAAAGTCCATTATTTCCAATTCAAATAAAATAATTATTGAAACAGAAAGTAATAACTGATTTTTTTAATTTAAATTTTTAAAAATTTAAATTGATTTTTAATTTCTAAATTTGTCAAAAACTATTTTAGATTTCTGTGGGTAGCATTTATCCTGAGTAGCATTATAAATCAAAATGTTTACTGTTAATCTCTTTCATGATTAGACTAGTATTTCTCAAATTTCAGTAATGTGAAGAAGCCTTTAAGAGGAAGAAAATTATCAAGGATTCCAGAGTTGATGTAGATCATTTTGATGTAATTATTGTGATAATTTTTATGTGTGTAGCTAAGACACCCATGTAAAACCTGAGCACATTTACATATTAAACTCAAACAAAATCGTAAAGCCAGTACAATTCCAATTGACAATATTTAATTTGCTGGATGATGTTTTGCTGAAATTAAAAAGCACATGTTGAGGTTAAATAATGCAAAAATTTAGTCACTGTTTACTTGGTATTTTTTATTTTGAGCACAGTGAATCATCATCTGAATCATTGTCATTACCATAGTTGGTTATTTATTTTAAAAAAAGTGAATTTGGGGGTGCCTGGGTGGTTCAGTTGGTTAAGCGTCCGCCTTTGGCTCAGGTCATGATCTCGGGGTCCTGGGATCGAGCCCCATGTAGGCTCCCTGCTCAGTGGGGAGTCTGCTTCTCCCTCTCCCTCTGCAGCTCCCCCTGCTTGTGCTCTATCTCTGTCAAATAAATAAATAAAATCTTAAAAATAAAATAAAAATAAAAATTAAAAAAGTGATTTTGTTTTTAACCGCTACAATTGATTGGAGGAACAATCAAGTTAATTATTCACTACACAATGCAAGAGAGAAAAATTTAAAAATACGACTGACTAAAAATCCTTCATTGTATATTTACTTTTATATATACTGCTTGTATCCTATTGCAAGTTTGTACATACAAAGGCAGAATCAGAGCAATATTTCTACTTGCAGTATCAATTGAGAACTGGCGGGATGGGCTGAGCAGGTTCTTTGGAACCACTAACTATCTTTTGAATTAGAAATCCTCTAAAAACACAACTGTCCTACCACAAATCTTTATTCCAACTACTGTAAAATCTTTGTTTAGTGAACCAAAGCATTATATACCTTATTTGTTTCCAATGAATGCTTTTCATGTTTAAGTTCACCTCTGTTGTGTTTCCAGTGGTACTTTATTTTCTACACTGGTTTGTTTTCACAATATCACATCAAACCTTGACTACTAAATATTTTAAGAAACTGAAGGCTTATTCTTGAGAATGTCTTGCATTTGAAAATTATGCAAATTATGACCGCAAGACAGCTAGTTTTATCTGTATAACTGTTGAAAAAAATCCAAGTTAAGAACAATGGTGATTGGGGCGCCTGGGTGGCTCAGTCAATAAGCGTCTGCCTTTGGCTCAGGTCGTGATCCCAGGGTCCTGGGATCGAGTCCTGCATCGGGCTCCCTGCTCAGTGGGAAGCCTGCTTCTCCCTCTCCCACTCCCCCTGCTTGTGTTCCCTCTCTCGCTGTCTCTCTCTCTGTCAAATAAATAAAATCTTAAAAAAAAAAAAAAGAACAATGGTGTTGCAGGATGATGATTGACATTTTGACTTTAGAACCTGTAATCTAAGAGCAGCTCGATATGTTTACCAATACATGGCAAGCCAAACTGTGTCATTTCAGACAATCATATGATACCAGTGGGATTGCGTCATATGCAGTGGCTGGGCCTGAAGTCATCTAGCATTATTTGGAAATAACATAGTCTTCCAGATGACACAGGATATGCTCTTGATTAAACTTTTTTTTTTTAAAGATTTTATTTATTTATTTGACAGAGAGAGACACAGCGAGGGAGGGAACACAAGCAGGGGGAGTGGGAGAGGGAGAAGCAGGCTTCCCGCCGAGCAGGGAGCCCGATGTGGGGCTCGATCCCAGGACCCCGGGCTCATGACCTGAGCCGAAGGCAGACGCTTAACGACTGAGCCACCCAGGCGCCCCTTGATTAAACTTTTTAAGCTTGTCATAGAGAATAGAAGGAAAAATGGAAATTATAGTTGAAAGAAGGAACCCCAGAGATTCAACTGATTTGAGAAATCTTGGTTTAGAGCATAAAAATAAAATTGCTTTGAAAACTATAATGCGCTCCACAAATGCCAATACCATTACTGTTAGAAAATAAATAGAGTTGGAAGAGTCTGGAATTAATAATATTTTTTATAATATAAAAATGCTTGGATTAACCCTACACAGCAGACAGAAAATCCCCACAGTTAAGGTCATTACACAGAGTTTCCAGGAAAACAGCTGCTCCTATCACTCCACTGGAAAAAGCACAAAACAACCTAGTTCCTAATTCCTTCATAAATGTACTCTGAGGAAAACTGACCTTGATTCTAAGGGTTGCCTGTGTGGCTGGGCCTTTGTGGGGGCTGGGGGAGAGGCAGTGGGTGTTGAATTGGGAGGAAAGAAGTCCTGGGAAAGAGGCTGGACATATGTTTTGCGAGCCCGCTTCCTGGGGCCTCATGGGGTAGAGAGGCCGAGACAGAGAGCAGGTGTGAAGCCCATGTAGGGTAGAGTCCCAAGTACATACTACATTGCTTCTGGGTCACTGACCCTAAAATATTTAACCTCATAGGAAAAAATCGTGTTCCTTCTAGACGGATGAAGTTTTTAACCACATGGGCCCTTGGCTGACAGACTGTGCTTTTTTGTTCAAAGAGAAGAACATGCAGATGATGTGATTCCACAGGTGCTAGGAAGGTCCCTTTCCTCTCTATACTTTGGATAGCCCTGAACATTGATCCTGAAGTGTTTCGATGGGTCAAAGATTTATTTTTTTATGTTTTTATTTCCATTTTCTGAAATGTTAAAATCATTATCTAGCTGAGAAGTTAACTTTTGGACGTGACTATCAGTCAGTCAAGTTGGAACTAAATCTTGGCATCGTAACAGGATCATATTTACACCTACTTCAGTTTCCAAAACCCAGCCAACTGAGAGAAAATATTTTCATCAGGACTTTCAATGGGAAAGCCAAAATCTGGAGTAAAAACACATCCTCTGTGAAGGATTACATCATCGAGCGTATGAGGGCCCATCTGGAAGTAGGGATAAATACAGAAGAGTTCAAGTCAGTTCAGCAGACAGCTATGGACTGTCCATCTATGCCAGGAACTGTAGCAGAGGCAGGACTGCAGAACTGAATGAGATAGTCTGCCTGGTCTCAAGGAGCTCATGGTTTTATAACCAGTCTCACATGAAAAATTCAAATATTTAGAGTGGTTTGAGTGCAAAGGAAAACCAATATTGCCGAGATCTCGTTCCATTCACGTGAACTCCCCAATTTACTTTAGCAGGTTATATGGACAGTGCATTGGAAAATGCCATCAATTTTAGAGCATAAGGGAAAATTGTATTTGAGGCTAGTTTTTTGGTGACTTGGATTCTTATGTTCCCTTTCCTTAAATTCCTTTGAATACAAATAAGGTGATTCTAAGTAGATGGGTCTAGCACAGAGGATTCCAGTCAGCTTAAACGTAAATAGGAAAAGAACAATAGGGACATTCTACTAAGTTGTTAGGCACCAAATTGGGTTGTGTGCTTACCTAAAAGAAGTATTTCTCTCTATTTTTTTTAAAGATTTATTTATTTTTTTAGATAGAGAATGAACACGCGAGGTGGGCAGGCAAAGGGAGAGGGAGAGACAGAAGTCTCAAGCAGACTCCGCACTGAGCACAGAGCCCCACGTGGGACTCAGTCTGACCATCCTGAGATCATGACCTGAGCCAAAACCAAGAGTCAGATGCTTAACCGGCTGAGCCACCCAGGCGCCCCCAAAATGGGTATTTCTTATAGTCTTTGGATGCCCTGAGCTGGCATAAATAATTAATACTGTAATAAAATAAATTCTGCCAAAAATTAATCTGACACAGAACAATGAAATGGCTAAAGTTATGGTGCATAGGATAATTATCCATAAATGATAAGTAGTGCTCATAAATACTAGTATCCAAAATTATTTCCATATGGCTAAACCAAGGTCAGATTTTTTTCTGTTATTCATTATTAGTCTTCTGTATTTATAAATAGCACCAAGAGTGAACAGTTTTACTGGATGTTTTAATGAAATGCATTTCGCACCCCTCATTCACCCCTCCACACACTCACACACCATATGGATAAACTCAAAGCAGAGGTATTGGATTAAACCCCACATAGTTGCTATCCCTCCCATGTCTCCGTCTTCAGCCCCAGGCCTGATTCAGGATGCTGTGCTGAACTCCTACTACGCTACCCCAGGGAGAGGGCCAGATTTAGTACATCCAGCCACGAGGTATCTGGGGTGCTGAAAAGCCCCAGGCAGGACAAACTGCAGGGGAGGCTCAGGCAACCCCCTACCAGCTTATTACAGCGAGGGGTGGATGACATTGGCAAGTGGGGGTGAAAATTTAGGTGAAGGTGGTGACTGTCAGTAAAAAGGACCTGGACCTTGGCACCCAAGTAGTTCAGAGATGAGGAAGACAAGAAGAGGACCTGTGTTGTCAGAGTGAGCTCCTGGTCCCAGGACTATGGATGGGGGTGGCAGGGGACCTCACACCGAACCTTCATTAGTCCATGCTTGGAAATCTCAGCCTCTGTCACAATTTGTCTTGGGTCCAGTAGGGAGAGGAAGGAGAAGACATAAGAGTCTTGGACGGATAGGAAGTGAGGATGAGATGCTGGGTGGAGGGGGAAGGAAATAGGAGTAAAAACTATTGCAAACGTTTCCCAATGGGACAGTATGTGTGGGAAGACTGTGCTTTCCTATTTCTTGGGCTGTCTCCCTGCTGTGTTTATTCCTTTCCTTTTAAAATTTCCACTGTACAATATATGTACTGCTTAAAGAAGAAGAAGAAAGAAACATTCATGTACCCATGATAGAGCATAAGCACTAGAATAGGACCAGAACCTTCAAAGCCCCATGTACCCAAACAGTGCATTCTCCTCCTTCCCCACCCTTAGTTAACCACTATCTTTTTCTTTTTAAGACTTATTTATTAGAGAGTGCATGAGCGAGTGGGGGCAGAGGCAGAAGGAGAGGGAGAGAATCTCAAGCAGACTCCCTGCTGAGAGTGAGCCCGACACAGGGCTTGATCTCACGGCCCTGAGATCATGACCTGAGCCACAATCAAGAGTTGGAAGCTTAACCAACTGAGCCACCCAGGCACCCCAGTTAACCACTATCTTGAATTTGGTATGGATCACTCTCTAGCTTTCTTTTTTTTTTTTAAGTTATGTATTTATTTAAGTAATCTCTAAAAAAAAAGTAATCTCTATACCCAACATGGGGCTCCAACTCATGATCCTGAGATCAAGAGTCTCAAGCTCTTCCGACTGAGGCAGCCAGGTGCCCCACTGTCTTGCTTTCTTGATAATTTTCTACCTGCAGTATATATCCCTGAACAATATATTATTTCTTTGTTTTCTTTTAGCTTTTATATAAAGGCTGAATTGTATTCCACAAGAGACAGAGGGCACACTCAAAATAGACTAATTGAAAGAATTTGCAGAGACTATTTACAAAGATGTGGGAGTAGGGAACCATAAGGGATAGACAGTCCAACCAAGTAGGGCTTAATTGAAGTTATATATGTTACTGTGTGGGAATCTGAAAAGTAGAGGGAGGGGAGCTGCTCCAGACCCAGGATGAGGGAGTCCATTAAAGTTGGTCATCTTGAAAGAGCAAGGATAGGTTGAAGACACAGGCAGCTTTGCAGGGAGGCAGCTAGTGGAATAAATACTTTGATCTCACATTCTTCTCTCCTTCCCATCTCCTTTTGGTGTTCTCTAATTGACTTTAGAAGTTCTGGGAGCAGGAGCACTTGGCTGGCTCAGTTGGGAAGGCATGTGACTCTTGATCTCAGTGTTGTGGGTTTGAGCCCCATGTTTTTGGGTGCAGAAATTACTTAAAAATAAAATCTTAAAAAAAAAAAAAAGTCCTGGAAGCAGAAATTAGAAGGGACAGGAAGACATATGGTCCATGCTAGTCAGGAGCAGACAGCATGGGAGAGGGTGCGAATGTAAGGTGAGGGATGGAATGGAAGAGATCTAGTACATATATATTCCTGTGGCTTGCTTTTCCTTCAACATTATATTTCTGAGAGTCATTCATGTTGATATATTTACTTGTAGTTCATTCGTTTTTTTCCTGGTGTTAATATTTCTTTATTATTTTATTTAAAAAAAATTTTTTTTTTTTTTTTGAGAGAGAGAACGAGAGAGCAAGCAGGGGATGGGAGGGGAAGCTGGGGAGGAAGAGAGAATCTCAAGCAGACTCCGTGCTCATCGCCAAGCCTGACATGGGGCTCGATCTCATGACCCTGAGATCATGACCTGAGCCAAAACCAAGAGTCCGCTGCTTAATCTACTGAGCCACTCAGGTTCCCCTCTTTATTTTTTTATTTTAATTCCGGTGTAGTTAACATACAGTGTTATATTAGTGTCAGGTGTACAATATAGTGATTCAACAATTCCATATGTTACTTAGTGCTCATCATGATAAGTGTCCTCTTTGTTCCCTTCACCTATTTTACCTATCCCCCTACCTACCTCCCCTCTGGTAAAAATCTGTTCTCTATTGTTAAGAGTCTGTTTTTTGGTTTGCCTTTCTTCCCTCCTTTGCTTGTTTGTTTGTTTTGTTTCTTAAATACCACATATGAGTGAAATCACATGGTATTTGTCTTTCTCTGATTTACTTCACATAGCATAATATACTCTAGATCCATCCATGTTGTTGCAAATGTGTAGTTCATTCATTTTCACTCTTTTTTTTCTTTTATTCCACTGTGTGAATTGACTACAATTTATTTACCCATTTTCCTGATGATGGGTAGTTTTTAGTGTTTTCATATCTTAATGTTGTTATGAACATTCTTGTTAATGGTTTTTGACATCTATGTGTGAAAATCTTTCTAAAGAATATACTTAGAGTAGAATTATTGTACTGAGACAAAGGGTTAAATTTACCAGATGATGCCAAATTGTTTTCAAAAGTAGTTGCACCAGCTAATACTCCTACAGTATATGAGTTCTTTGTCAATACTTGATATTTTCAGATTTAAAAATTTTTTCCCATCTAGTGTATGTAGATTATTATTTCACTGTGGTTTTAATTTGCATTTCCCCAATTGTTAATGTGGTTGCACATATTTTTGTATGTTTATTGGTCATTTGTTTCCTCTGTTGTGAAATACCTGTTCAGGGTTCTTTTCCCCTTTCTTTTCCATGTGTTTTTATCTTTTTTCTATTGATTCTATTCTGACAGTAATCCTAGGTTAATTATATTTGATAAGTTTCTTTTCCCAATTTAAGGGTTTTTAAAAAAATGTATCTTTATGTGTTTTTAAAACTTAAGTTCTTAATTTTAATGTGGTTGAAATGATCAATCTTCCCATTTTAGGCGTGTGCTTTTTAAGAAAATTGTGTTAAATAGACATAAAGCAAAATTTACCATTTAAACCATTTTTTAGTGTACGGTTCAGTGGCATTAAGTATATTTACATTGTTGCGCAACCATCCCCACCATTCATCTCCAGAGTGGCTGTGCTTTTTCTTAATGTCTTGTTTAAGAAAGTCTTTGCTATATTAATACCACCCTTATATTTGCTCTAAATTCTTAAAATTTTGCCTTTCACCTGTAAGTCCTTTAAGCATCTGGGATTGATTTTTGTGTATAGTGGGAGGTAGGAAATACATGTTCCCCCATATGGATAGCTGGTTGTCCCAGCACCATTTAGAATTGTCCATTTTCTCTGCATCCAGCTGTGCAGTGGATGTGTGCTATACCCAGTTTCTTCATAGGTGTGGGTCCATTTCTGGTTTCTCTTTTCTGTTTCTTTCATTGGTCTGTCTATTCCTGACCCAATATCACATTGTCTTAAATACAATGGAACTATGATATGCCTTCCATCTGCCTGAAATGCTATTCTCCTAAAGATACATGTGACTCAGTCCCTAATTTTCTTCTGGTCTCTGCTTCATGGTCATATCCATAGCCAGTCTTTCCTGGCAACCCTTTCTAAAATTTCAGTGCCTCCTCCAAAAACTTTAAACCCTCCTACTCTGCTTTATTCTTTCTGCTTAGCAGTTATTATTTAACATAATAATGTGTATACTTCTCTTGTTTGTTGTCTCTCTTTCCCACTAGAAGAAAAGGTTTATGAGGGCAGAGATTTTTGGCTGTTTCATCACTCTTGTATCCCTAGCATAGAAAACATTGCCTGGCACTCAGTAGGTACTGAATTAGTATTTTTTTTTTTTTAAAGATTTTATTTATTTATTTGACAGAGAGAGAGACAGCGAGAGAGGGAACACAAGCAGGGGGAGTGGGAGAGGGAGAAGCAGGCTTCCCGCCGAGCAGGGAGCCCAATGTGGGCCTGATCCCAGGATCCTGAGATCATGACCTGAGCCGAAGGCAGTCGCTTACCAACTGAGCCACCCAGGTGCCCCTGAATTAGTATTTCTAAAACAAATCATGTAAGGTTGATATGTGGAAGGGTCATCTTCCCTTCCTGTACTTCCCCTTAAGAATACGCTTTTTCTCTAGTTCTCTTGCTCCTTGATGCTAGATGAATAAAAGCAATCTGAAGGGAGAAAGAACGAAGTGCTCCTTTAGGTTTCCTTCCTTGCCATGTTCCAGGGGTGGGCAGTGAAATGAAAAGGGTGGAGGGATCAGTGTTGGCTCACTGTGTATTATTTTCTGGGTCAGCTATCCTGCTGGAAATCCCTCCTGTCTTTGCTTTCCATGGCAAGCAGAGCTGGCTGGACCTAGAGTTTATAGAGTTCTCACTGCGGAAGGAAATGTACCACACCTTTGGTTTTTTAGGGCGGCACACCCTGCCCAGGGGAAGAATGAACACTCACTTTAATTTACCAAGCATGGCAACTAAAATTTTAGTTGTAAGTGTGACACACTACAAGATAGAACTCTTGGAGCTGTGGAGTCATCTAAGAATGAATGCCCTGTGAGGCAGTCTGCATGTAGCTGGGTAATGTTCAGAAAGGCACTGAATTGAGCAGTGATGATTCATGGAAATTTCATCAGAGATGGTACTCTGTGCTTATTATAGGCTAAACTGGGGAGCCAAGTCATTCTGGAAGGAATGTGTATGGAGTTTTCAGATGAGGACTTGAAGTTTTATATGTTGGAACCACCTTTGATTCAAACCATCTGTTGCATGTCAGGCTGAACCCATCAGGTTTTTTTCTTTCATATTTTACAATAATTCAGTATAATAAATATTTGTTGGCAGTCCTTGGAGTGCCATAGAGTGGGGTTACAAAGATGAATGGCATACTGGTCCCTGTTTCTGAGATGTTTATGGTCTAGTGGAAATAAAAGTTTATATGTTTATATGTGTTTTTCCTCCCCCGGATTGTGAGGTTGAGGTCTATAATTTATGTGCATCTTGGTTGCCAGGGCTGAGCATTGTGTTAATCCATTTTGTTTTGATGAAATAAATACATGAAAGAGCTTGCAGTGATTTACCAAATATAGTTACTGAAATGCATAACATTGTTGTGCATTATTGGTACTGTGATGTGTAGATGTGTATTATAATTGCCTCTCAATACGGAAAGTACTCTTCATGGTGAGGTAATGACCAAAGGAGGGTATTCTGAGGAGTGTGTTCATCAAATCATCCAGTGGTTCATGTTCTCAAAAGATTAAGAACCTCTGTAGTATAGGGACATAACTAGTAAAAGAATGATACTATATGGAATTACAAAGAACATGGCGGTTTAAATGAGGAGCAGCCAAGGTGGCGTAAGCAAAGACTCAATAGGATGGAGGAAGGCAGCATTTGACTACCTGAAGGATAGATAAAATTCTTACAGGAGGGTTGGTTAGGGCTTTTGAAGTAGAGGCATCACCACAAAGAGAGACACAAGTTAGGGAAGTGCAACTCTTTTAAGAGGGAAAGAGTTGGTATTTCAGAGCATAGTCTGGAGGGCAGTGGTAGGCAATAAAGTCATTAAATCTTGGGGCCATGCTGTGGAAAGTCTTCAGATGTTTTTGAATGATTAAAACAGAACTTTAAAAATACCATAAAATACCCCTATAGTCTATCTCACGGCCAGTGGCTTAGTTGCCAGGAATGTAAAGCATTATTATGTTTGTAGTAGACTTTTTTTTTTATAGTCCAAGGAACTATTCAAAAGATATCAACCACTGTAGAGAAAGGGGTATTGACATTTAAGTTAAAGGTGGGCTAATTTAAGATTGGACTGAGGACAAAGCTAAGAAAAGTTAAATAAAAACTATAGTTCAGAGTGGCTGTCTTGCACCTCAAATTTTAATCGCAATGGGTACCATCTACCCAGGTTTTAAGAGGAGGGGAGGTTGGGGATTGGTGCACAAGTGGAGGGAGAAGGAGTTGCAGAGGGCAACCTCCTTGTGGAAGTCAGAAGCATTGCAGAAAAATGTATTGGTATGTCCAAATCATCTTTCATTCATTCATTCTCACCAACCATGAAGTTTTATTGCTTACAACAAAATGTTAACAGTGTCTGTCCCTGGGTGACAGTATAAGCAGATAGCAGCATATAGGTGAATTTTCTTTTTAACATTTTCCAAAATCTCTAAAATTTTATTTACTAGGAAAAGTAATTTAAAAATGACTGTTGTCAATTAGGTAACGTTTTTATAAAATTGGGTTCATATGGCATATGTGGTTTTATGTATTCTGCTGTTAATAGTATCCTGAGCATTTTCCCAAGTCAATATTCTTCAAAAACATGTATTTTGAATGGCTGTGTAATGTCCCATGATATGACAATACTATCATTTACTATTCTTTTTTCTGGGTTTTCACTCTTACAGTGCTGTAATGAAGTTCCTTGAGCATGAATTTTTGTGTCCATTTCTGAACAGATTCATATACGTGAAATTATTATGTCAAACTGTATGAATTCTTTTAGGGCTCACAATACACATTATTATATTGTACTCCAGACTTGCAGCACCACAATCAATTCCTATGTGAGCTCATCGTACTGGACTTTGCGCAGCACCGAGTATTTTCATTGTAAAATCTTTGCCAATTTTGTTGAGGAAAATTTCTTTGCTGCCAGTGATGAACGTTTTTTTTTTCACATTTTATCATTGCTTATTTGTTGCTGTTCTTTTCCCATTTTTCAGTTTGTATCAGGATTTTTTTCTAATTAACTTACAAAAGCTCTTTACACTTTGATGGTGTTAGTTATGGTAAACCTTTCCCCTAGTTTGATCACTGCAGAACATTCTGTGATTTTTTTTTTAGATGCCCAATTTTACATTTTTATAGTCGAATCTTTAGAGTTCTTTGTAATTTATTTACATTCGTTCCCTATCCAGAGTATTCATGTAAATGTTATCATCTGTGCTCCAGGTTTTTTCAGGCAGTTTTCATGCTTTCAGGTGTCTTCTTTGTACCAGGTTATGTTAATTATGTTGCCTGATACAGAAAGGAAAGAATTAAAGTGAGGCACTGCTGTCATACCGTGGAATTAGTGCTGTATGCTGGTTAGCACTATGGTGCTTGGAGACAGTCTCTCTCACCTTGAACCTGGCCCTGTCACTTAGGTGATCTTTGAAGTAACTTAACTTCTTTCTCTGTTCTATGGCTTCCTTATCTTATAAAATAACCTATCTCATAGTTATGAGAATAAAATGAATTGATATGGAAATCACTTAGAATACGTCCTGATACAAAGTCAGTGCTAGGCAGTTTGGTCCATGACGGGTAGGTGCTTTGAAGTTTGGTATGGTTTCGATATATTTTGCATTTCTAAAAATTTGAACATTTCATTTCAAATTGCTCTTCACCTGCAACGATTACCTTTACTAGATCTTTCCTCAGCCACTTTAGTGAGGCACGCCTCCTAGAGGCCACAAGTGAAGCTTATTTCGCTCTTGAAAACCCTAGAGCTCTCAGTTGGAGGGTTGGTGTGGCTTTGACCCACTGCTTCTGATGGACCGCTACTTCTTCCCTCTGAGCCTAATCTCCTCTAATTTCTGTAGCCCCCGGAGCGATTTCTGCGTGTGTGCATTCATGCATTCTAGTTCCAGTTATTTTGCGGGGCGCGGGCGGGGAGGAACTGAAGGTAGAATCTGTCTTTACTGGGCTTGCCGTCCCATAGGAAAAAAAAAAACGTACTGTGCATAGATGGGCAAACTAACGTTCATCTTTTAGCTTCTACTTCCTCATCTGTTAAAATGGGGGTAATACAACCTACCTTATAGGGTCGCTGAAAGATTAAACAAGAAAAAACAGAGCCCCTAATAGTGAGCCGGGTGCAAAACGAGCTCAGTAAACGCCTATTCCTCCGCTAGCTCGAGTGATCAGTCTAGCCCTGTGGGTTAAAGCTCCAAACCCTTGGGAGCGCAGAAATTTCTGCCGCTAGCCTTCCGGTACCCCAGTTTCAATCATCAAAAGCTACCGGCGGCACATGCAGGAGGTGCAGCGTATAATTTGGAAACGCAAACGATCGTATTTAAATAATTTTAAGCTAGCAAAATGGGTCAAACGTCCTAGGAACCCAGGAGCGCCGCACGGAGCATGCGCAGGGCGCGCGCGCGCGCTGGGTGGGCGGGACGGTCGGGGGGCGGGCTTTGTGGTCCCGTTACTTCCGTTTCCGATCCCATATGAACTCTCCCGCCATCTGAGAACGGCGTCTGTTGGTTTGTGTTTTTCGTGTTTTGTGTGGTTGCAGGTAAGAGGGTCTCCTGCGGCTTTAGGACGGACAGTAATCTTGGTGTTGAGGCTTGCAAGTGGGGAAAGAAGGGAGAGCACTTTGCCAGCGGTGAGAGCCGAAGGATAACATGGTGGGGTGGGGGTATTGGGTATTGGTTGGTTGGGGCAGAGACGCAGGTGCCAGGGAGTTGAGGAGAGAGAAGCTTCGCCGAAGGGCTCGGGTAGGATCGAGGGGGGTAATTTTTTTAAGGAGCTTGTGGATGCTTCCTACAGGGAGTTCGGAAAGACTGGATTAGGAAGACCTGTACTGTTTCCCAGGGTCATGAGATAGGAAGTGAGTAACTGGTCCTGGTCCATTAAGTCTCTTCTCTGGAAACCAGAACCTACCGTGCTTTCCTCCAAATTCACGATTGCAACCCGTATAAAATCTCATCTTCACTCTTGGGACTGCAGAGGTGCAAGGGCGGTGGCACACAGGCAACATAGCCTGGTTTTGATGTTGCCGGAAGTTATGACCGCCACCTGCGTTTCACCTTGCACACACGGCCCTCACTCGCATTACAGAATTGTTACAGGTGTGTTGTAGAAAATCTGGAAAATACAAAAAGACATATTACCCAGGAATAACCACTGTTAACATTTTATGCATGCCTTTCAGTTTTTTTCTGTGTATATGAAGTTATTTTTTGCATTTGTTGTTTGTTGTTTTCAACTCCATTTGCCATTATTTTAACCATTTTATGTGTCCTTCCAAGGTAACGAGATGCAGTTTTCTGGAGGAAAGCGGAAAAAACTGAGGTTGACAGGTGACCAAAGGAATGTTTGCTACCCTCATAGCCTTCAGTTTTACTTGGAGCCACCTTCTGAAAGCATATCTTTGATCGAGTTTGAAAACTTGGCTATCGATAGAGTTAAATGTGAGTGATACTTGAATTAGAGTTTGTATGTTCTCGAGAACTTCACTTAAAATTTGGGGGAATGAATGAGAGTAATTTATTTCCTTCAATTCATTCAAGAAATATTTATTGAGGGCTTGCTATTTTATTTACTGTATAGTGTATATTGAGTGCCACTATATTCTAGGTTGGGTGGGGATTTTCAGATGAATAGTGTAATTCTCATATTCATTGAAGTTGTATTCTAGTACGTAGATACACACATCCAAAATAATAATCATAATTGAGTATTTTAAGTGTCTTATTAGAGGTAAATAGTGGTGCTCTTGAAACAGAGGTGGGAGTGATTTAGGCTGATTAAGTAAGACTGCTTAGAGAAGTTGAAATGTAATCTGGACCTCAAAGGATGAATAGAAGTTTCTCAAAAGAAAAGTAAAAGCTTTTTTCAAGCTGAGATAATGGACTGTACAGAGACTTGGAGGCACGAGTGAGAATGTTATATTTGAGGGAACAGTGACAAGTTTAGGTTAGGTGGAGAAGAATGGATAACCAAGGGCATTTTGTGCCAAGCTAATGGTGTAATATCGGGGTATAAGAAGGATGTGGCAGTTGTACTGTGGGCCTGCTTATCCTCTGTGTGTTAGTGAAAGAAAGAAATAAGCTGGGCATGAACTGAAACAAGTCATAACAGTGTCTTCTGAGTTTATGTTCCAGGATATCCTTGTGGGAAAATCAGAAGGTAAGGTAAGATACTGTTAGTCACTTTTAGAAGAGCAGAGTGACAGGGTGTCTGGGTGGTTCAGTTGGTTGGGCAACTGCCTTCGGCTCGGGACATGATCCCAGAGTGCTGGGATCGAGCCCTGCTTCAGGCTCCTTGCTCAGCGGGGAGCCTGCTTCTCCCTCTCCCTCTGCCTGCTATTCCACCTGCTTGTGCTCTCTGTCAAATAAATAATCTTAAAAAAAAAAATAGAAGAGCAGAGTGACAACAGTTAATACAGAGAGGGAGCGCTCAGTGCTTGTTGAGTGAAGAGTGAAGACAAGGGAGAAAAGGGTTTTAGGAAGCTTAGCAGTGTCGGATGCTTCATAGAGATTAAGATGATGATTGAAAAGTGCCCCTTGGGTTTGGCACTTACGGAGTGAGATGGTGAAGGCCTGAACTAAGGCAGTAACAGTGTCAGGGATAGGAAGGGAGCCATTTACTGAGGAGGTATTCCTGACAGGATTTGGTGATTGTTTGGATATGAGGAGTGAGGGGGCAGGTGAGAATGGCTGAAATTCCATTTTGGATGATCTGGTGGTTAGAAACTGTGCTAGTGGAGATGGGGATGGCAGGAAGAGGGGCAGGACGGAGGGGAAGAGAATTAGTTTAGTTTGAGATACCGTAATGAGGTGCCTGTGGGGCACGGGTTTATGTTCAGGATTCATTTTAGAAGTTTTGCATTCTTGAATTATAAAAATGCTTTTCATAATGATGGAAGTAGAATTCATCTAAGGAAGGATTGACAAGGTGCTTTGGGAACCTTTGAACAGTTATGTGCATCTATTCAGGACAGTTCATTTGGATCATTGAAGGGTTTTGCTTCTTCACTGTTGGGTCTTCTCTACTTCATCAGTAAAGGAAGGGCTATTTTTTCTGTTGAGTCTCTGCTGAGTAAATGAAGCAAACTGACAGCTCCACATGAGGGATGCAAACGGGTGCTTAATTTTTTTTTTTTTTAATAACAACACACTTGAATTCCTCAACAGGGGTGGCTCAGTACACAGTAATGATCCCCCATCCCTCTCCCTCTGTTTGAGAATCCCTGGTATTAGATTATGTTATAGGACATGTATATTTTCTGCATATGGATGGAGATTATTTTCCCATAAATTTATGTAATTTGTATAACGTAGTTGCAGAAAATAAAGCCATTACAACTTGTCATCTTTTAAAAACAAGTAATTATGGGATTGCTATTCATAGACTTTGTCTTAGTTTTTAAAAATTATCTTGCAATCATACATTTTTTTCTTCTGTTTTAAAAATATTTTCTAGTGCTAAAAGCAGTTGAAAATCTTGGTGTGAGCTATGTGAAAGGAACTGAGCCATACCAGAGTAAGTTGGAGAATGAGATAAGAAAGCTCAAGTTTTCCTTCAGAGTAAGTAAAAGTGGGAAAGAAATGTTCTTCAGTTTGTATATATTTATATAGTGAGTCTTGGTTGTGGAAAAGATCTCATATTAGGCACAGGGCTTTAAAAAAGACTAGCATAGACTCTGCCTGAAGGGATATCTGCAGTCCATTAGGGGTGATTGACGTGTAGTCAGATGATTATAATATAGCAGGGTTTCTCAACCTCGGGACTATTGACATTTGGGCCTGATAATTCCTTGGTGCAGGGAGTGTTCTATGCACTGTAGGATGCTCATTAGCATTTCTGACTTCTGCCCAGTAGATATCTCCAGACATTACCGGATGTACCCTGTGCACCACAGCAGGAAGGGTGCTGTTAAATGCGTGCTCCAGGAACTCCAAGAGCACCTATAATTACCCAGCTCACACCGGGGAGGTTTGGGAAGGCGTCCCAGTTCCAGGTAGTGCTGGAACTGAATCTGATACATGTGATCAGATTTTTATTTTGGGGAAATGACTGCCAACAGCAGATTGAGTGGGCCTTGTCTGGTAGGAGGAAAACCAGTTCGCCTGGAAATGATGAGACTGAATTGAATGGGGAGAAGAGGACTGATATTAAAAGATACTATGAAGGTCGAATGAAAAGATTTTAGTGACTAATTGCAGGGAGAGTTAGGAATGACACCCGGGTTTCTGGTTAGGACAACTAAGTGGATGGTGATAGTATTTTGAGAGGTGATATACAGGGGGAGAAGCAAGTCTTAGAAGGAAGATATTGAGTTCTAGACATGAATTTGAGGTGCTCATGGAAATGCCTAGTGGATAGTTGGTTATGCATTCAGGTTGGACTTTGGAGACATCTGGAGTGGAGGTATGGATTTAAGAGGAAGGTTGCTATCATCAGGAGGAGGAAAATATTTGAGTGAGATTATGGCGGACAGGATGTGAAGAATACCAATATTTAAAGTAAAGTAGAATTGGGGGAGTCTGGGAAGGAGATTGAGAAGGAGTTGCCTGAGAGGTAGGAGATCATCGGGGATAATAGTGGCATGGTAGCCAAGGAAGGCTGCAGTTGATATAATAGTGATCATGGTATAAATACTGATACCATAGCAGTAACAACAGCAAGCATTCATATTATGCTTGTTTACTGTATCCCAGAGATTGTTCTAAGGACATTACATATATTAACCCATGTAATCCAGTTAACAGTCTTATGAGGCAGGTACTCTTGTCACCCCTATTTTATAGATAAGGGAATGGAGTTATTGATAAGCTACCTAACTGGCCCAGCTTATAATTTGGTAAATGGTGGAGCCAAGATTCAAATCTGGACATTTTGTCTCCATGGTGGTACTCTTAACTACATAATTTCAGAAGGTTAGGATCATGTAAGATGAATTGTACAGAATCCGTTTGGATTTATCAGCTCTGTGGGGCCTTGTAGATAGAGGCAGAAGCCAATGATGGCAGTGTTTGGAGGAGAGAGGTGGGTATGGGATATGTACTCTTAAGATGGCTAGCTGAAAAGACAGGGGAGAAATAGGTCTGAATAAAGAAGAATTTATAGGGAAAAGAGAAGACGTACACGACAGGAGATACTTGAACATGCCTATAAGCTGAGCAAAGAAATCTGGAAGAGAAAGAAGAGGGGAGTTTGAGAGAGCATTTGATAAATCAAGATCCTTAGGACAAAAGAGTAGATGGGTTGCATGGCTTAGGTTTAGGGATTAGCTTATATAGGAGGAGGGAGAGATCTTTTGTCCACAGAGTTGGAAGGGAAAGTAGTACGGTGTGGATGCAGAAGCTTGGAGCTGAAGGAGTTGGCCCGTGGCCTTTAATTTCTGTAAAGTAGGTGAAGTTACCTGTTGGGAGAGAAGGGAAGTGGTGTGGTAGGGAGCTTGGGTCAACTAGTAAAGACTGAAACAGCATTTCTAAGAGTGAGGAAAGATGATTATGTCTCAAATCCCTGTTCTATTGTCATAAGCATTGTGACCCTGGAAAAATTATATTACATCCCCGTGCCTCAGTTTCCTCATCTTTAAAATAGGGATTTGGTAGTGCTTACTTCATAGAGATTTTTTAAAGGAGTAAATGGATTAATAAGATTAAACATGCTTATAACAGTGCCTGGTACCTCATACGTGCTCAGAACTTGTTCCCTCTTAACTGTGTTGGACTTGAATAAGGATTCCTTGGTGCTGTAAAGGTCCAGTTCATGTTAGAGGTTGTGAATTTTTAATATTCCAAATTCTCAATAATTGTGTATTTTTTTCCTCAGAGGTTCTCAGTGTTTTGGGAATAGGACTGTAGAGTGTAGCTGTAGATTTATTTAAAATCTCGGTTTTGCCAAATGGTTAAATGAAAGCAGTTGAGGGTTGATGCAAGAGGTGAAGAGGTGAGAGCCCTGGGTATGGGCTGGGTAAGAAAGGAAGTTAGGAGAGGATTTGATAGGAAGAGAGAGTGGAGTCCAAACCCAGGAGGTTTTGTTGGTATCAGTTCAGTTCTCATTTCATTTGATTGCTATCTTACATAAAATGATAATTATCTTGGAAAGCAAATTATGAAATTTGTATTTGAAACTTTAACTTTACCATTGGCTTATGATGACTCTGTAATTCTTTATACTTCTTACCATTCCAATGCATTTATCTTACTCATGTGCCATTATTTTTAGGAAAACTTAGAGAATGAGTATGAACCCCGAAGAAAAGATCATATTTCTCACTTTATTTTACGTCTTGCTTATTGCCAGTCGTGAGTATACATTTATGCTCTCATAGTTGAATCTGGTATTCTTGGGTTATAAATTGGTACAGGGGAAGCTGACGTGTATTGTACTCAACATTGAAAAACTCAGAATAACATCAGAAACTGGCGATTGATGAGTTGAACACTGCTGTAGCGAATTGTTTGAAGCCAGTTTACTAAAAATATTGAAAAAATTCTTTTCTAAAATTTGCCTGTTGAAACACTTGTTAGCTTCAATGGGACAGGCTCTTCATTTGGGATTTGAAATTGGAGGGGATTTCAGGAAGAAGAAGGACTTTTGCTACTGTTTTCCCAGAAAAAAGTAGTGGCACTATTTATAAGAAATAATGACTCAAACATATACTTGTATTTCGTACAGATTTTTAGAAGTTGAGATCTATGGGCTAGTGCCCATTAGATCAGATCTTTTCCTTTGCTAGTTCGTTTGTTATAATATAGTGCCACCCAGAGGGAGAAGGAGTTAGTTGCTTTTTTTTTTTTTTTTTTTTAACTTTTTTCCCCTGCATTAATTTTGGCTAAATAGCATACTTATTGTAAGTTTTTTTTTTTTTCTTGTTTCTTTCTATTAATAGGCTTAGCAAATGAGAATCTTGAAATTGTTTTCTATCACAAGATTATAACTGAGAAATTATTCACCGTGTTTGGTCCTGGAGCTTTTCTTTTGTAAAAAAGCATGTGCATTTTATGTAATTTATGCAGTAAATGAATTGCTGACAATCTGTGAAAGTCACTTTGGAAAAAAAAACTAAATCATATATACATGCAGTAGTAAAATTATTTTGTGACAACAATAATGCACATTGTATATTTTATGAATTAATATATTTATATGTTGGCTTTTAAAAAATTGAGGTATACTTGCACATATTAAATTTTGTGAAATTATAAACTATAAAGCTGTAAGCAAAGTTTACTTTCAGAGTTTCTCTGATCATAATCTATTCAGAGATAAAGTTACCTTTTTTTTGAGATAAAGTTACTTTTTTTTTTTTTTTTTAAAGATTTTTTTAATTTATTTATTTGACAGAGAGAGACACAGCGAGAGAGGGAACACAAGCAGGGGGAGTGGGAGAGAGAGAAGCAGGCTTCCCGCAGAGCAGGGAGCCCGATGTGGGGCTTGATCCCAGGACCCTGGGATCATGACCTGAGCCGAAGGCAGACGCTTAACGACTGAGCCACCCAGGCGCCCCGAGATAAAGTTACTTTTAAAAAATTTGCTATTTATTTGGCATTGATGAAACCACCTTAGGCTGAAGGAATATCCCATTTTCTAATGTAAATGACTATTTTGCAGTTAAATGCAATGAATTGTGTTCTTTTATATTATTTGATAATCAGCTAGGCTCAAGGTATTCTGTATTTAATTCTTTTAATTTTATATTTATAATATCTCTCCCCATGTTCAGCACATCCCTGGTAGATTGTGTGTGCTGTGTATCTGTACTCTTTATTATAATAGAGGACTTGTATGCTTTTAGCTTCTGTCTTTTGGCGTCTTGCTTATGTTTGAATTTTATTTCATAAAGATTTCTTGGATTTAATAATTGGTGGACTTTTAAAATAGTATTGGGCTTTTCATTTATGCTTACCATTTCCCTGTCTCCATTTCAGTGAGGATCTTAGACGCTGGTTCATTCAACAAGAAATGGATCTCCTACGATTTCGATTCAGTATTTTACCCAAGGACAAAATTCAAAATTTCTTAAAGGATATCCATTTGCACTTTGAGGCTGTAAGTATAGTTTTGTATCCATCTTCAAATTGTTTTCATCATTCTCCCTTCCTGTTGGCCTTAAGTGCTAGTATTAACGTGTGGCATTCTTTCTCTTTACATTTTCTTCTGAAGTACCTGCCTGAAAGAATAGCTGTTGGCTTTGCACAAGGAACCTTTCCTTTTCCATGACTAGAAGAAAAGGGGCTCCTTAGTACCAAAGTCTCACATTTAGTGACTTTATTAAATATGTGACTTGTGAAAGCACAAAAAAATTTAATTTATACAGGTTCATCTTTAACCAAAATCTTCTAGGCTGAAGATTTAAAGCTAATAATGTATTAAAGGAAATAGAGAAGTGTTAGGTAGTATATATTTCCAGTAATGAAATATAGTTTAGACTTTATTTTAAAAGTCAGTTGGTAAAATCTCTGAGGAGTTGTAAAAATTATTTTGCAGACAAATCTGAATGATTTACATATTGTAACTATATGAAAAAGAAATGGCTGGGATATATTTAGCAAGTGTAAGTATTGTGGGTGGAAATAGGATTTATGTTTTTTAGGATGATCTGTGCTGTGGAGGGAAGGCAGAAAAATTCTGTCATGGAGCACTTAGATGTTAGTAGGATTGAGTGAGTCTCCATTTTGGTGTTAGAATGAGTGACTTGAGGCCAAATAAAGTAGAAGTTGGAGTGAAAGACATTGTTCTGAGAAGTGGAAAATATACTCATGGTGTACAGAAACAGTGTGGGTTATTGAGTTGGTGGAAAGAGATGGCATGAAGGGAAGTAAACAAACATTTGATAGACATTTAGTGTTGATTATGTGTGAGGGAAGCACTTTGCGCAGTTTCTCTCCTTTCTAAGAGCCCCATGAGATTTCTGTTTTTTTTTTTTAAAGATTTTATTTATTCATTTGAGAGAGAATGAGAGAGAATGAGCATGAGAGGGGGGAGGGTCAGAGGGCGAAGCATATTCCCTGCTGAGCAGGGAGTCCGATGAGGGACTCGATCCCGGGACTCCAGGATCATGACCTGAGCCGAAGGCAGTCGCCCAACCAACTGAGCCACCCAGGCTCCCGCCCCATGAGATTTCTAAATAACATCTACGTGAGCATAGGAAAGTGTTGAGCCTAGATCATCTGACCCAAACCCCATACATTTTCCCTTTTGTCTTTTTTTGTTTGTTTGTTTTTAACTTAGATCCTTAGTGAAGTCCATTATTGCTCATATCACTTACAGTTAATGTATGCTTTTATATTAAAAATAATTTATATTTTCCTGTTGTTGAAATGAATAGAGAAGGGCACCTGGGTGGCTCAATCAGTTAAGTGTCTGACTCTTGATCTCACCTCAGGTCTTGATCTCAGGGTTGTGAGTTCAAGCCCCGCATTAGGTTCCATGCTGGGTGCTGGGGATGGAGCCTACTTATAAATAAATAAATAAATAGTTAGATGGATAGATAGAAATAGAGAAGTGTCCTTGAAGATGTTTTTTATTCTTTTTTTTTTTTTTAAAGATTTTATTTATTTGAGAGAGAGAAAACACAAGCAGGGGGCGGGGCAAAGGGAGAAGGAGAAGCAGACTCCTTGCTGAGTAGGGAGTCCCACGTGGGGCTTGATCCCTGGACCCTGGGATCATGATCTGAGCTGAAGGCAGATGCTTAACCGAATGAACCACCCAGGCGCCCCTAAAGATCTATTTTTTATTTTAAAATGTCTCAGTGTATTGTCAAGTATAATTTTTTTTTAAGCAAAAACTTTTTTTTTAAACTTTACAATTTAATTATGTACAGAAAAGTGCATAGATCATAACTGTATAGCTCTATGAAGTATCACAAAGTGATCATTACCAAAGTTAAGAAATGGAACATTGCTATCACCTGTGTACCTTGTGCCTCCTCCTATTCACTACCTCCTGTCTCCTGCCTAAAATTAGCTACTACCTGACTTCTAATATCATAAATTCTGCCTGATTTTGAACTTTATATAAATAGTATCATACAGTGTGTCTTTTTCCCCCAGCTCTATTGAGACGTAATTGACGTATAGCATTGTGTAGGCTTAAGGTGTCCAAGGTGATCATTTGATACATGTATATGTTGTGAAGTGTTTACCACAATAAGACTAGTTAACACATCCTTCACCTCACATAATTGCAATTTTGTCGTGGTTATGGTGAGAACATTTAAAATTCACTCTCATGTCAACTTTCAGTTATAGAATACAGTATTGTTAACTATAGTCACCATGATATTATGGCAATGGAAGTGTGGACTCTGACCAACGTCTCATTTTTCCCCACCCCCTTGCCCCTGGCATTCAACATTCTGTTCTCTGCTTCTATGTATTCGGCTTTTTTAGATTCTACATTACACATGAGATCACAGGTATAATATTTTATAATACCTTTATTGAGATAGCATTCACATATCTTGAAATTCACCCTTTTAAAATGTACAACTTAGGGGAAGGGAAAAAAAATAAAATGTACAATTTATTGGTTTTTAGTATAATCACAGAGTTGTACAATCATCACCACTATCTATTTTAGAACATTTCATTACCCTAGAAAAGAATTTGAGAATTATCCTACCCATTAGTAGTCACTTTTCGTTTCTTCCTCTCATCCCTTGGAAGCCACTAACCTACTTTCTGTCTCTGTGAATTTGTCTATTCTGGTCTTTTCATATAAATGGAATCATGTAACTTGTGGTCTTGTTACTGGTTTCTTTCACTTAGTGCAATTCTTTTTAAAAATTAAGTATAATCAACATACAGTGTTGTATTAGTTTCAGGTATACAATATATAACAATTCAACAATTCTATACAATTCTCAGTGCTTATCACAATAAATATATTCTTAATCCCTTTATGTATTTCACCCATCCTCCCACCTACCTCCCTTCTGGCAACCACCAGTTTGTTCTGTGTATGTGAATCTGTTCTTTGGTTTGTCTCTTTGTTGTTGTTGTTTTGTTTCTTAAATTCCACATATGAATGAAATCGTATGGTATTTGTCTTTCTCTGATGGACTTATATCACTTAGCATTATATCTTCTAGGTCCATCCATGTTGTTGCAAAGGGCAAGATTGCATTTTTTTATGGCTGAGTAATATTCCATTATATACACACACACCACATCTTTTTTATTCATTCATCTATGGATGAACACTTGGGTTGCTTCTGTATGTTGGCTATTGTGAATAATGTTTTACTTAGCACGATATTTTAAAGTTTCATCCATGTTGTAGCAAAAATCAGTACTTCATTCTTTTTTATTGTCAAATAGTATTTCTCTGTTCAACAGTTGATGGACTTTGGGTTGTTTCTACATTTTGGCTATTAGGAATAATGCTGCAGTGAATATGTACAAGTTTTGTGTGGATATCTTTTTATTTCTTTTAGGTATATATCTGGGAATGGAATTACTAGGTCATAGGGTAATTCTGTGTTTAAACTTTTGAGGAACTGCCAAACTTTTTCAATGTGGCTGCACCATTTTATATCTTACTGGTGTACGATGGTCTCCCTTTCTCCACATTTTCACCCACAATTGTTGTTACTTGTTTTTGAATGTAGCCATCCTAGTGGATGTGAAGTGGTAAGTCACTGGGGTTTTGATTTACATTTCTCTAATGATGAACGATGTTGAGCATCTTTTCACGTGCTTACTGGTTATTTGTATATTTTGGGGGGAATGTCTATACAAATCCTTTGTATGTTTTTTTAATCGAGTCATCTTTTTATTGTTGAGTGTTAATTTACATATTCTGAATACAGTAAGATATATGATGTACAAATATTTTCTCTCTTAGGATTGTCATTTCATTTTGATGGTATCATTTGCAACACAAAGTTTTTAATTTATGTGAAGTCTAGTTTATCTATTTTTTTCTTTTGTCACTTGTACTTTTGGTGTCAGATCTAAGAAGGTTTTGTCTAAAGGAAGGTCATGAAGATTTTCTCCTATGGCTTTCTCTAGGAGTTTCTTTTTTTTTTTTTTTTTTTTTAAGATTTATTCATTTATTTTAGAGAGCGAGAGAGTGAGCGAGTGTGCACAAATGGGAGGGGCAGGGAGAGGGAAAGAGAATCCCAAGCAGACTCTGCCCAAAACATGGAGCCCAGTGCCTGGCTAAATCTCAGGACCCAAGATTGTGACCTGAGCCAAAACCAAGAGTTGGACACTTAACCAATTGCACCACCCAGACACCCGTCTAAGAGTTTTATAATTTTGGTTCTTACATTTGGGTTTGTGGCCCATTTTGCATTAATTTCTGTATATTGTATGAAGTAGGGGTCCAGTTTAATTTTTTCGCATGTGGCTGTCTGGTTTTCAGGTGTCATTTGTTAAAGTGGCTATTCTTTCCTCATCAAATTGTCACTCTTGTCAAAAGTCAGTTGACTGAATTGGTTTATTTCTGGACTCTTAATTTTATTCTTTTGAGCTGTATGCTTATTCTTATGGCAGTACTGTATGGTCTTGAATATTTACTACTATAGCTTTGTATATTTGAAATTGAGAAGTAGGAGTCCTTTAACTTTGTTCTTTTTTCAAGATTATTTTGGCTATTTTTGTTCCTTGCATTTTCTTAAGAATTTTAGGATTCACATATCAGCTCTACGAATAAGTCAGCTGGGACTCAGACTGGGATTCAGACTGAGATTGCAGAAACCATGTAGATCAGTTTGGAGGGTTTTGCCATCTTAATACTAAATGGTTTTCATGAACATGGGATATTTTTATTTTTGAAGGTTTTCTTTAATTTTTTCAACAAAATCAAGTACTTTTGTTAAATTTATACCTATAAGTATTTTATTCTTTATTTTTACTTTTAATTTTTTAAAAGATTTTATTTATTTATTTGTCAGAGAGAGAGAGAGAGCGAGAACATGTGCAGGCACCCACAAGCACCCACAAGGAGGGGGAGTGTCAGGCAGAGGGAGAAGCAGTCTCCCCGCTGAGCAAGGAGCCCTATTCGGGACTTGATCCCAGGACCCAGGTATCATGACCTGAGCCGAAGGCAGACGCTTAACCAACTGAGCCACCCAGGTGTCCCTTATTCTTTATTTTTCAAAAATTTTAATTTAATTTGATTTTTAAGTAGGCTCCATGGTGGGGCTTGATCTCATGACCCTGAGATCAAGACCTGAGATGAGATCAAGAGTCAAATGCTTAACTGACTGACCCACCCAGGCGACCCCCTTAGTATTTTATTCTTTAATGTCACTGTAAGTGGAATTGTTTCTTTATTTCATTTTTGGAATATTTATTGCTGGTTTATAGAAGTTCAATTGATTTTTGTATATTGATCTTGTATCCTGCAACCTAATGGAACTCTTAGTACTAAGAGGTTTTAGTGGATTCCTTAGGAGATTATGTCTCACAAATAGAGGTGAATCTTACTCATTACTTTCCAATCTGGATGCTTTTTATTTCTTTGTTTTTGACTAATTTCCCTAGCTAGAATCTCTAGTATAATGTTGAGTAGAAGTGGCAGTAGTGGACATCCTTGTCTTGTTCCTGATTTTAGTGGGAAGAAATCATTCAGTCTTTTACTTTGACCTATGATATTAGGTATGTGTTTTTTTTTTTTTTTTAATTTTTTTTTATTCTTATGTTAATCCCCATACATTACATCATTAGTTCTAGATGAAGTGTTCCATGATTCATTGTTCGTGCACAACACC
>NC_138376.1:43947887-44008084 GCF_054177405.1 Leptonychotes weddellii | reverse complement strand
TTTTTTTTTTAAAGATTTGATTTATTTATTTGAGAGAGAGAGAATGAGAGACAGAGAGCATGAGAGGGAGGAGGGTCAGAGGGAGAAGCAGACTCCCTGCTGAGCAGGGAGCCCGATGCGGGACTCGATCCCAGGATTCCAGGATCATGACCTGAGCCGAAGGCAGTCGCTTAACCAACTGAGCCACCCAGGCGCCCTGTTTTGTTTGTTTTTATAAAGATTTATTTATTTGAGAGAGAGAGCATGTGCGTGTGAGCAGGGAGAGGGGCAGAAGGAGGGAGAAAGAGAGAGAGAGTCAGAGAGAGAACGTCCAGCAGACTCCCTGCTGAGCGTGGAGCCCACTCAGGGCTCCATCTCAGGACCCTGAGATCATGGCCTGAGCTGGAATCAAGAATTGGATGCTTAACTGACTGAACTACCCAGGCGCCCCAGTCTGAAAGACTTTGAAAGAAATTTTACCTGCTGTGTCTGGAAATGAGTTACACAAAATTATTTAGGGAAAACATTCTAAAAAGTTATTTAAAAAAAATTTTTTTAAGTAACCACTATGCCCAAGGTGGGGCTTGAACTCACGCCCCCAAGATCAAGAGCTGCCTATTGTACCTACTGAGCCAGGTAGGCACCCCTGAAAAGTTACATTTTTTTAAAAAAAGATTTTTTAAACTTATTTGACAGAGAGAGACACAGCAAGAGAGGGAACACAAGCAGGGGGAGTGGGAGAGGGAGAAGCAGGCTTCCCACTGAGCAGGGAGCCCGATGCGGGGCTCGATCCCAGGACCCTGGGATCATGACCTGAGCCGAAGGCAGACGCTTAACGACTGAGCCACCCAGGCACCCCGAAAAGTTACACTTTTAAGTCAGTTAGTGATTGTTCAAACCTAGTACCTTCACTGACCCAGCAAAAAGTATCCATTGTCATTTGCTAGTTGTTTTACTGTGTCTGACTCTAATGAGCTAAATACTTTTTAGGGATCATGAACTGTTAATGAGTGAAAGAAAAACATTAAAGAGGGGCACCTGGGTGGCTCAGTTGGTTGGGCGACTGCCTTCGGCTCAGGTCATGATCCTGGAGTCCCAGGATCGAGTCCCGCATCGGGCTCCCTGCTCAGCAGGGAGTCTGCTTCTCCCTCTCCCGCTCCCGCCTCTTGTGCTCTGTCTCTAAAATAAATAAATAAAATCTTTAAAAAAAAAAAAACATTAAAGAAAAATTTATGTATATATGAACAAACATAACCAGTGTATAAAAAGGGGCCCTAATTTAAATTGGAGAACCAGAGAGTCCTTTCTGACAAAGTAACATTTCATCATTTATGTGAGGGATAAATGTGTTAGCTGGATAAAGAATAGGCAGAGAAAGATTTTAAGTAGAAGGAGCAACAAGTGCGATATGACCAGAGGCAGGAAATAATTTGGTGGGTTTGAGGAATTGAAAGGGAGCTAGTGTGCAGGAATAAGGTGGAAAGTCGTATAAGATGGAGTCGTGAGCGGGGTGCCTGGGTGGCTCAGTCGTTAAGCGTCTGCCTTCGGCTCAGGTCCTGATCCCAGGGTCCTGGGATCGAGCCCCACATCGGGCTCCCTGCTCGGTGGGAAGTCTGCTTCTCCCTCTCCCACTCCCCTGCTTGTGTTCCCCTCTTGCTATGTATCTCTCTGTCAAATAAATTAAAAAATCTTAAAAAAAAAAAAAAGATGGGAGTCGAGAGGGAGGCAGGGGCCAGAGCATGAAGACCCTGTGGGTCAGGATAAGCAATTTGGATTGTATTGCAAGTACATTGGGAAGCCTTTGAAGGGTTTTTTAGTGCAGGGATAAGGAGATCCACGTGGCAGATTCCTCTGGCTGCTGTCTAATGAAAGCACAGAACAGATGAAACGAAGAGACCAGAGGAAGGCTGGTCCAGGTGAGAGACGATGGAGGCTTCACTGAGGTGGTAACAGGGGTAGTGCAGAAAAGTGGATGGATTTGGTTTTAGTTTTGGAGGTAGAATCCATAGGACTTGGCTATGAAACAGGAACAAAAGGGAATGTCAGGATTGATTCACAGGTTTTTTGAATGACCACTGAGATTCTGGCTCCTAATTCCAATGTGTGGGGGTTTCCCCACATGGAGCAATTCTTGGACACTAACTGGGTGTCCTACAATGTAACTCAATTTTGATACTTTCCATCTGGAGATAGCCTAAGATTCCACAGGTTTAGGGTTCAGTCCTACAAGACAGTCTTCCACCGCCCCCCCCCCTCCAACACACACACTTCAGAGGCTAGTCACAAGCTCAGGTTATCACCTGTGCTTCTGACCAATCCATTATAGATTGGAGGTTCCAATGATCTCTTCCTTGGTTTTGATTAATTTGCTAGAGCGGCTCACAGAATTCAGAAACATTTGGAATAAACTCTGGAACAGCCAGATGGAAGAGATGCATAAGGAAAGAGCAAGGAGCTTCATGCGCTCTCCAGACATCCACTCTCCCCACATTTCCATTGGCTCATCTATCCAAAAGCTCTCTGGCCCAGTCCTCTTGGGTTTTCATGGAGGCTTCATTACATAGGCATGATTGATTAAACCATTGGCCATTGGTGATTGAGTCAACCTCCAGGCCCTCTCCCCTCTCAGAAATAATGGTGGGGAGGGGGTTGAGTAGGTGGGGGAGGGGTGAGACTTGAAGTTCCAACCCTCTAATCACATGGTTGGTTCTCCTGGCAACCAGCCCCCACTCCTTAGGTGGCAAGCAAAATCCAACTCATAAACATAACAAGAGATGCCTCTGTCACTCTCAACATTTAGGAAATTCCAAGGGTTTTAGGAGTTCTATCCCAGGAATAGGGACAAAGACCAAATATATACTTCCTTCTTATAAATCACAATATCACATGAACTTGCTGATAGTGGTCACTATGATACTAATCATAATCCCTAGCCAGTGTGAGTCAGGGAATACAGTCAATGCTTTCTAGATTTCCTTTTTTGGTTTGTTATCGATTGTTCTTGTCTCACATGGACTAGTCTGTGCCATCATATACACTTTTGGGTTTAGTGTGCTTATCTTATTAGAACATAAAAAATCTTTTTTTTTTCCTTCACTGCCAGGTCATTCTCATATATAAATTTGCTTTTGTTGAAATAGTGTGCTGAGAGATGTCCTCTCTGAAAGGGCTGTACTATTTGGGCAACTTTCTGATTTTTGAGGACCTCATTGATAGTGTATTTGTGTGATGCTCTTCCTAGTACAGCTATTGGAACATTTGTTTAGACATCCTTCCAATGACCTAGCAGTTAATGCATTTCTTTTTTTTTTTTAAGATTTTATTTATTTATTTGAGAGAGAGAGAATGAGAGACAGAGAGCACGAGAGGGAAGAGGGTCAGAGGGAGAAGCAGACTCCCTGCCGAGCAGGGAGCCCGATGCGGGACTCGATCCCGGGACTCCAGGATCATGACCTGAGCCGAAGGCAGTCGCTTAACTGACTGAGCCACCCAGGCGCCCAGTTAATGCATTTCTAAGAGGCTTATTCACAATTAGCATTTTGTTATCCACCCTTTGATGTAAATTCTTAAAATAAGGAGGGAATACATGATTAACCCTATGTTTAGAAGTGAATAAAGTGGATATTATATTAAGTTTTCAGCTTGTAATTCCCATATCACATAGATAGTATACATTCAGAAACCACGCCTACTCGTGGTACAGGTGTGGGGGTTTGATTCTCCCCAGAAATGTTCTCTCCATTGAGAACCATAGGGGATGGCAGGCTTCCTTGCTGCTTCTCTGTTCCACTGGAAAGAATTTTTCTAGTTCCCTTCTCACAGATTTGGTGGTTCTTCTATGTCTTGTCTTTCTTTATGTTAATGTCTCATTTTCAGCTCCCTCTTTCATCTAGACCAGGACATATCTTTTTTTTTTTTTTTTTAAAGATTTTATTTATTTATTTGACAGAGAGATAGCGAGAGCAGGAACACAAGCAGGGGGAGTGGGAGAGGGAGAAGCAGGCTTCCCGCCGAGCAGGGAGCCCGATGTGGGACTCGATCCCAGGACCCTGGGATCATGACCTGAGCCGAAGGCAGACGCTTAACGACTGAGCCACCCAGGCGCCCCTAGACCAGGACATATCTTTAGTCCCTCGGGGCATTACAGCCTCTGTTCTGAGCCTCAGTTGTGGCACTTTCCTGGACTGTCAAGGGCACTGGGGATTCATCAACCACCAGGAAGCTAATTCAATCGTTTCAATTCTAAGGACCCATCTCTTGGTGAATGTGGTAAGGACATTTTAAAACGTGGTTATCTGAATGGCTTGAGTAGGTGCCTAGAAACCAGGGATGCCCAACGAAGCTTGCCCCAAAAGGCCATGAGACTTCTCTTTGGAAAGCACTGTCTATTTCATTCATCTCTGGATGATTTAGTTTAGTCCCCTTTGAAGGAACTAAACTTAATTTTTTTTTTTTTTTTTTTTACTTCAGGGCACCTGGCTGGCTCAGTTGGTAAAACATGCGACTCTTGATCTCGAGGTCTTGAGTTCAAGCACCATGTTGGGTGTAGAGCTTACTTAAAAAGAAAAAAAAACCCCAAAACTCCTTTTCTAAGTGTCTTCGCTCCTCCAGTGGCCATAACAAAATACCATGGGGGGCTTAAACAACAGGAATTTATTTCTCACAGTTCTGGAAGCTGGAAGTCCAAGATCAAGATTCCAGCTGATTTGGTTCCTCGTGAGAGCCCTCTGCCTGCCTTGCAGATAGTCACCTTCTCACTGTGTCCTCTGGTCTCTCTTCTTTCTCTTTCCTTTTTTTTTTCTTTTCTTCTTTTCCTTATAGGGACACTAATCCTATCATGGGGGACCAATTGTCATGACCTCATCTAAATCTAATTACCTCACTAAAGCCCCACTTCCAAATACCATCACATTGGGGAGGTTGGGGGGTCAGGGTTTTTCTATACTAATTGGAGGAGAGAAACACAAACATTTAGTCTATAATACTAGGTGTAACGAGCTCGGACCTTTTATAAATACCATGTGAGGTTTCCTTTTATGTAGGAGGAGGAGAAACAGATTACTTTTATTTTACTTTATTTTATTTATTTGACAGAGAGAGAGAGCACGAGCAGGGGGAGTGGGACAGGGAGAAGCAGGCTCCCCGCTGAGCAAGGAGCCCGATGCAGGACTCACCCCAGGACTCTGGGACCATGACCTGAGCTGAAGGCAGACACATAACCAACTGAGCCACCCAGGCGCCACCCCCCCCACAAAAAAAATTTTTTAAAGCACTCTTCACACCAGCGTGAGGCTCGAACTCACAACCTTGAGATCAAGAGTTGGATGCTCCACCATCTGAGGCAGCCAGGTTCCCCCTGTTCAAATTTATTTAACAAGTGCTTTCTGTGTAAGCCACCATGTCAAGCACCTTGCGTATTGCATCTCATTTAAAGTTCTAACTCACAGGAGCATTATCATCCTGACTTTACAGCTGGGGAGGTCAGGGACATTCTTGGGGCCCTCGGCTGATAAGAGCTGGGGTTGGGAGCTCACAAGGTATTTCTGCAGCAGAGCTTAAAGCCACTGCGTGTATTCCGTCCCAGGGCTGTACCATCTTTAGACCCGAGGTCTGACGATTACATTTGGAAGTGTATTTATAATACTCCCTGGATCTGAATTTGAGGTCAGTTTTCCAATGCCAGGTTTTTCAATCTTTTCTGACAGCCTTTGTCAAATTCCTGCACAAATTGTGTCCAATTTAGCTGCATATTAAAGCTGGACTAGATACTGAAATTGGCCCTCACCAAACTGCTGTGAGTGAATGCCATCGTGATTTGAATGCCAACTATATGCAAGTGAAATATGTTTGCTACAATATCTACTGTTTTGTTTTTTTTTTTTTAATTTGTTAAATTTTTAAGTAAGCTCTACACCCAACGTGGGGCTTGAACTCACAAACCTGAGATCAAGAGTTGCATGTTCTATTGACTGAGTCAGCCAGGCGCCCCCAATATTTGGTGGTTTGAGGTGGATAACTGAAGATTGGTGTGGCCCAATTCAAGTTGTTTACTCTTTGGTCATGATAGAAAACTTAAGAATGTGGTCATATCCCTAAACAGAAGTCCATTTCATTTTGCTTGCTTGTTCTGATTAGACACAAACAAGTTCAAGCTCACTACTGTCCTCATTGCCTTTTCTTTTCCAAAATTCTCAGCTTTTACTTTCATTTTTGTCTTTGAATAATTGCGAAATCCAGCCTTCAAAAATAGCATTATCACATATGTGCGCTCCAAATGTATCAGCATTTGTCACAATCAGTCATTTGAAAGGGACACATGCATGGATATTTCCTACTTAAAAATCATTGCATGTAATTGTTTGCCAGATCCTTACCCTGTTACTTTCAGGAGTTGTTCTTTCATGCTTTCCAATTTTGAAATGTTGAAGCAGAGTTCTCTTATTAGTTGATCATCTCTTTAGGGTGAATTCCAAGCATTTTGAGTCGGAGTGCTAGATTGAGCTGCATCAATACAGAGGACCTTGTACTCATTATTGTGTCCCTCTGCATAATAGCTCACTTGGCTAATGGCTAATGTATCCCTGGAAGGACAGCATTCCCGTGGAAGACAGTGTGAAGGGTGCCCCCTAGGGGATGCAATACTGGTAACTGGGAAGGAAGCACAGCGGCAAGGCCCAGGTCACACTCATTACTGTTAGCTCTCTTCCTTCCTTCCTAGCCCTCTGAAAGCTTTCAGGATTTTTCGTCTTCTTCTTCTTTTTTCTTTAACATCAAGGGTTCCTACATTAAAATACCAGGAGGGTCAATTCTACGTTGGTCAGATTTTTCACTGGGCAGCATTGTCACTCTGTCCTCAGTTGATGTCCATTGAGTGCTCTTCGGTCAACTCTTCTGCAGGTCCTGCCAGCTACACAGAAGAGCCTGAGTAGGAATGGGGACATTCTCCTGGGAAGCAGTGCTCATGGGGGATGGCAGCGGGGCTGTCCCGAAACTGTATGCTCCATTCTACAAATGGCATGAAATTAGAATGGGGCTGTTAGGGAACATATGAATAAAAGACAAATAATATACTCTGAATTCCATTATAGTCCCAAGCTATTATCTACCTAAAAGAAGACAGAAACTACTCTTGGTAGTTTCATCATTTAAAAATAAATTACACTTCCATTCTTTTTTTTTAAAGATTTTTTAATCTTAGAGGTGGGGGTGTAGAGAGAGAGAGAAAGCAAGCAAGTAAGGGGCAGGGGGAGAGGGAGAGAGAACCCCAAGCAGACTCTGCGCTGAGCTCGGGGCCAAGGTGGCACTCGATCTCACAACCCTGAGATCATGACCTCATCTGAAACCAAGAGTCGATGTTCAACTGACTGAGCCACCCAGGCACCCCACACTTCCAATCTTATAATAAATAAAAATGTTAAGAATCGACACATTCAGGTCCCTGCTCCATGAATGTGGCTCAAGGTACAGAGGGCTGGAAATGCTACAGGCTAGGGACTGAAGCAGCTTGGAGATGGTAGATCACAGATCTTCAAGTCAGTGAGAATGAATGGCCTCCAATAAAATTCCATTGCAAAAAATGGGAAAAAAACAATGTGAAGAGTACAAAGGTTGAGGAGGTAGAGCTGGAATAGTTTGTGGTAGAAAATGTCCTAGGCTGGGGTTCCTGGGTGGCTCAGTCGGTTAAGTGCCTGCCTTCGGCTCAGATCATGATCCCAGAGTCCTCGGATGGAGCCCAGTGTTGGGCTCTCTGCTCAGCAGGGAGTCTGCTTCTCCCTCTCCTCCCTGCTAGTGCTCTCTCTAATAAATAAGTAAAATCTTAAAAAAAAAGAAAAGAAAAGAAAAGAAAATGTCCTACGCTGACATGGAGTGAATGAGTGAATGCGAAGGGGGAGTATTTCCCAGGGTGGAAGGGATTTAAAGATGCTGACAGTCCTTGAGAACTTGGAAGAAAATTTGATTGTTGCTTCTTAATTTTCAAAAAGCTAATAAAGATGGCACAAAAAGAAAACCTTTATCTGACCGTGAACCTGATGATAGCAAATGAGAGTCAACTGACAAATCAAGAGGCTTTGCCACAGTTATCAATGAGAATGATGTTTCCCATGAAATGGAAAGATTTAAGTGAGGCAGACTTAGCAATGGTAATCAAAACCATAATGTTCTCAGATTGTAATTGCTTTTTATGAAGAGAGACTAATTTGACATTTTTGCCTAGAAAATGAAGCTCAATATTGTTTGCATTGAGAGATCTAAATATATAAAGCCAATCTGGATATTGACATTTTTTTCCCCAGTGTGAAAGAATACCTACGTTCTCATGAAAACTGAGTATGATGTATTCATTTTGAAGTAGTATTTGAGGGGAATTGAGGTTTTTGTGTATCAACAGCACTAGTTACTTCAAACAAAAGTGTTCTATAGTTGCTTCATTTATCACAGATAAAAGAATAATCAATACATTGGTCAACCTTGTTAGTAAATAAAATGCGAACAAAATTAAGTTATTTCATATCTAATGTTAGAAAAAATAATGCTCAACTCTGGAAAGCATCTAGTGAAAGAGCTACATTTTAATTACTGAAGACAGTACAAATTGATGTAACTCTCATACAAAAAAATTTGGAAATATGTCAGGCCATGAAAATGTATATACCTTTTGACCCAGTAAATCCCACTACTGGAAATTTATACAAAGAAAATCAAAAACAAAAGGAAGAAGGAAAAAAGTCTCTGTATATAAATATGTTGCAGGAATAAGCAACAAATTGGAAACAAACTAAATGTCCAATGAGGGGAATGGGGAAGTAAATTATACAACAATACAGAATAGAGGTTTTAAAGTTGACAAATAGACTTTATAGCAGCATTTTTTAAAAAAGGCAAGTTACAACACTGTATTTCTGCAATGATTAAAAATTTAGAGAAATGATGCATTTGGAAAAAGATGAAGTGGACATATAGTTGTTCACAGTGATAACATTAGATGTGAATTCTTTCACACTTTATGTCATGTTTTCATATATATCAAGAAATATATTCATATTATCAGATGCATAAATCTTAAATTCAAAATAATTTGATACAGATGTCCAAAAAAAGTGCTTTATGAAAAAGAAGATGTTGGGAAAGGTTCTTATTTTGTGATTCCTTTTGTCCTTTTAAGCACACTACTTAGTTAACAATAGATGAGTGGTAAGTTTGTCAAAAATTTCTAGTCAACCAAATGCCCCATGTGCCCAAGTATCTCTATGCCAGACAAAGCCCAGGAAAGAATAATGATGCTTTTGGCCCAGGCTGGGCAGTTACTCTCTCCTATATACTAAGTATTCATCCACAGAATAGTAAAAAATATATATTATATATATTAGGTGCTAGAGCCTAATACAAGACAAGAATTCAATCTAAAAACTTCTAGAAAGATAATTAAAATATTTCTAGATTTAATTGTGTTATTCACAAAACTGATGACACTGGAATATTTTCCTCATGTGAAACAACAATCAGTATCAAATGTTATGCCTAACACAAAGAACAAATGTTTAATCATTTTTATGTCATTATTTGTAAGTGCTCCTATGTTTCAAAACTAATTAAATTTGCCTTCAGCATTTTGTTGCAGAGTTTTGGAACCAGCTCCTTTAGAATGCTCTAACAGCTTGATGGCCTTGTCAGAGTTTTCAATATTTCTAAGCAGAGTCTCTAATCTTCTCTTAATTTTCTTCTGATCTTCAAGAGCACAACCAATTACTATGGACTGAAACTTCTGGTCAACAGGCCCAGGTGGCACCTCGGATGAACATGCACTGTACAGTGACATCAAGTGACTCTTGGCATTTCCCAAATCATCCAGAAACTTACTGACAACCTCATCAATAATCCTGGTGGCATGCTTTAGGGATTCTTGCTGCTGGGGGTTTCTAATTGTTTCTACTGAAACTTCAACAGTGAGCGTTCGTCCCATCAAACGGTTTGCTGTCAGATTTAATTCTTCTCTTTCACCTAAACGTAGAAAGTTTGAAATATCAATCAATATGAGACATAAACTTACCCATGTTGAGAACACTAAGGCATTCATTTGTGGCTAAAACTATTTTCTGTAAGCACCTTGGCTATGAAATTTTTAAAGGTAAAAGTCAAAACTATAGCACATAAGATTAACTGATGAACTGTATTATATTACAGAGAGAGGTTGCAGAATACCTTTCCCTGAAAGTCTTTCTTTATTTTTTATTTTTGAGAGAGAGAGAGAGAGAGGGAGAGAGAGTGCACACATATGCACGCAGGTTGGGGAGGCGAAGGGGGAGAGGGAGAGAGAGAATCTCAAGCAGGCTTCACATTCAGCCTGTGAGCCCCACATGGGGATTGATCTCACAACCCAGATATCATGACCTGAGCCAAAATCAAGAGTCGGGTGCTTGACCGACTGAGCCACCGAGGCACCCCTCCCTGAAAGTCTTATACATGGGATACCAGATGACTTCTCAAGTGGTCATGTTTGAAGATGTTTGGGCAGGTATGCATTTGTAACTGGGATGGAGATCAAGTCTTAACATAGAGTGAATAGTGTGCATAACCAGGGTTTTGTGCTGGGTAGAGCAAGAGATCAGACACGGTGGATCTCTTGATAAGGATGTGCATGTAGGGGAGGAAAAATAATTTTCCCTGTACCTTTCTGAGTTCTTGGTTGAGAAACCCTGTAATAAAAGACAGATTAACAAGAAAAAAAGCAGAAGCTTATGAACATGTATACTTCACATGTACATAGGAGGTTTTCAGGGACACTGAGATGGCCCACCTCCCTGAGATGGATGGTCCAAGCCACCATCTTAAAAACCATGTTCAGCTAAGGACTAAGACTTGGAGGGAGACCTTCCCCTCCTTAGTGAGGTTACCAGGAAAAGCAGGATAAACCAAGGTAAGGTTGTTTTGCAGATTTAGTAGAGGCCTTCTGCATAGATAAGAGTTTCTGTGATTTACAGTCATCCTTCTCTTCCTGGTACACAGAGGGAGGCACCCTTGCAAATGGAAATAGCCTTTATAAATTTAAACTTCCCTTACAAAAGAATGACTTCTACTCTGTTTTCAGAGCTTCTCCTGTGTCTGCAGCTTCTCAAAAATAATCGGCTTGAAATAATTCTTATGCCAAAGAGCCATACTTTGGGGTGGCATATTCTGCATGTGTCTCAGAATACAATGCCCCAGTTTTGGCTCAGCAAACTTAGCCATGATAGTGGAGAAAAAGCTGGCCTGAAAAGTAGGCACTGACTTCATGCTTGCCAGGGAAATTTAAGCAGGCCAGTGGTGTAAGTCTTGGCCAGCACAGAGAGGCAGTGGTGGGAAAAGGATCCACATTTCATTATTCATATGAAAAAGTCAGCCATCTCCTCTTTGGCCTGTTCTGTAACTCTCTACCTATTCATCGATCTCTGGCGAGGATGGTAAACAGACTGGCTGGACAGAAGATGGTGGCTTGGACCATCCATCTCAGGGAGGTGGGCCATCTCAGTGTCCCTGAAAACCTCCTATGTACATGTGAAGTATACATGTTCATAAGCTTCTGCTTTTTTTCTTGTTAATCTGTCTTTTTTCTTGTTAATCAGAACGACACGCAGTGCGTGTCGAACAGTTCGGGGCCTGGAGTTAGACTGCATGCTCCTGGCACCAGCCGCTGGCCCACTGGCTTGTCTCGGGGGGCCCCGGAGCAACTGAAGTAGGAAGACGGCTGCCAGTGACAGAAAACCACGAGTGCCCTGTTCCTCCCTAGGTAGTCATGCTTTTCATATAGAAATGATAGCACGTTTTTACGTTAATGGGGTTTTACTGGGCCCATAATTTCTTTCCCCTGCATTTTCTCTCCTTCCTCTCCTTAAATTACACCTCAACCCCTCTCTTTTTGTCTTCTCTGCTTTTACAGCTTCTACAGTCCAGTAACATCTGAGGAACTGAAGTTAGGAGTGTGAACCTGAGGTCAAAGGCATCGCCCCTTACTGCTTGAAGCCACCTCTTCCGGAGCTTGGAGGCCTTTTCTACCATTTCCAGCCACGCCCTTGAGGTAGGGGGCAGGCCAGCAGGGTGACCCCTGGGTAAGAGGCTCCTGTAATAAACTGACAGCTGCAGCTGCAGTCCGCGCTCACGGGAAATGCCAAAGCCAAGTGTACGAATTCCTCAAGTCAAGCGAAAATGGACTTAAACCCCATATCTTAAACCCCACAAAGGAGTGAAAAGATGAGCTCCCGTCTGTGGAAACGCTCTCACCGTCGCTGATCTGCCTCATGTCCTGGCTATTTTGGATGCTGTGGATCATTTCCAGGAGGATTTCTTTCTCTTGCTCAACGGCAGTGGCTGCTTCTCTCAAAGCTTCCACCCTATATAAATTGGGGAAACAAAAGTTACCACATGGAAGCTTACTTTTCCTCATCTCTCTCACTTGCTCCAACTCAAGTTTAAAGATCACTAGGAACACTTTTCAAAAATTCTTTATCCCTCTTAGGGGCACCTGGGTGGCTCAGTTGGTTAAGCAACTGCCTTCGACTCGGGTCATGGTCTTGGGGTCCTGGGGTCGAGCCCTGTGTCGGGCTCCTTGCTTGGCAGGGAGCCTGCTTCTCCCTCTCCCTCTGCCTGCTACTCCGCCTGTTTGTGCTCTCTCTGTCAAATAAATAAATAAAAAATCTTAAAAAAAAATTCTTTATCCCTCTTTAACATTTTTAAAAAAATCTTCTGTTGTTTTAAATCCACCTACCCCACCCCCATTTTCCTCCCCACTCGTATGGCAATCATTCTATTTTGTATTTGTTCTTAACAGAATCTATATTTGTGTTTTCATCTATTTTCAATTTATATCTCACTGTTTCTTTTTTCACTCAGCATTATTTTGTTAGGAACCATCCAGCTTCCTATGTGAACATCTAATCAGTAGCTTACTGCATAACACTCCATGTATATCCATCTGATTTTACCTCCACTCTCCCAGTGGAATGGCTCACTTTGTCCCCTTACTTCTCATCACCACAACAAAACAAAACAAAACAAAAACCACGCTTCACTGAATACATGTCCTCTATGGACTTGAATGAGAATCTCCTTAGGATATATCTCAGGGCAGGACTGGGACACAGGGTATGTGCACCCTCAATTTAACTCAGTATTACCACTGTTTTCCAGAAGGGCCAGACTAGACCATTGTCAGGAAGCAAGCATTCTTACCCCCTCAAAGTCCCCTTAGCTAGACTAAGAATCAAATTGACATGGGACAAATTAACAGGAGAAAATCAAATTTAATAGTGTACTTAAGGGGAATCCACAGAGACAGGGAAATTCCAGACAGTCAGGCAAAATGAGGTATGTGTTATTTTGAATGAAGGAGAAGGGGGTAAGGGTCTGGGACTTCAGAGAAAAGGAATACACTTCATAGGGTGATAAGAAGAGCAGATGTTTGTTAATTAGATGTTTGCCCCGCCATACAGATGGGCCACTCAGATAAAATTTATCTCTGCTTATAACCCTTATTCTGGGAAAGACCCCTAATTTAGATTCTTCTGTGTGGTTAAGGGAGGGGCAGAAGTTTCTCATGAGCCTGCAGGCTCTCAAGTGCCTTCAGCTCAAAATAACCGACATGCCAAAGTGGCACATTCTGGAGGGGGCCCCGTCCTGAACCCCTTTGCAATATTCCCAGCAGCAAAGCATAGGAATCCTTGTGTCCCCACAGCCCTACCATTACTCAGCATTTTCCAACTTTCTATTTTTTGCCAGTCTACTAAGTATACAGTGATATGTTCGTACTTAGTTTGCATGTCTTTCATTACTAATAATTTTGGACATCTCTTTGTATTCTTGTTAGCCTGTTCATAGCCTTTGCCTATTTTAGTTTTCCCTTTTTAAATTTTTTTATTTTTTTAAAGATTTAATTTATTTATTTGACAGAGAGAGACACAGCGAGAGCGGGAACACAAGCAGGGGGAGCAGGGGAGGGAGAAGCAGGCTCCCCGCTGAGCAAGGAGCCCAATGTGGGGCTAGATCCCAGGACCCTGGGATCATGACCTGAGCTGAAGGCAGCCGCTTAACGACTGAGCCACTCAGGCGTCCCAGTTTTCCTTTTTTTTAAACAGGGTTATTGTTCTCTTGTTGATATGCATACTCAAGGAATTAATCCCACATTAGTTGCAGACATTATAATCATCTCCTTCCATCCTATCATATATGAATTCTGTCTGGGATATCTTTCACTGAATAGATATCTTTACTTTGAAGTGATCAAATTAATCTTTTCTTGGTTTTATTTTGCCTTATGGTTTATGCTTTTGAAATTTTACTTCAGGGTCTTCCCATCCTAGGTCATACGGTATTTTCTTACTTTTCTTCCTATCAACTTTATTGCTTTACCTTTCTCATATTTATGTCTTAGTCCATCTAGAATCCACCTGTATGTGTTTAGGTAAGGATTTTATTTTTCTCCAAATAGTGAACTGTTTTTCCCCAACATTATATCCACCAAAAATCCATCTTTCCTCCAATGATTTATAGCTTGTCTACTCTGAAATCTCTATTCCATCCACTAGTATATTTGACTGTTCTTACACCAACACCTATTTTTAAAAAATAGCAGCAGCCTTGTAATATACCTTAATATTTGGGAGAACCAGCCCTCTAATCTTCTTTAAAGATAACTTAGCTATTTAGACTTTTAATTCTCCATATTAACTCCTGAGTAAGTTCATTAGGTTTGTCAAAGAACTGGGGTAAATTTGGCATCTTTAGAATATTGTCATTCTATCCAAGGGCATGATAATGTCTCTCCATATATTCAGATCTTCTATATTCTTTATTATAGAGTTTTGAAGTATTCTTTTTTTTTTTTTTTTTTAAAGATTTTATTTATTTATTTGACAGAGAGAGGCACAGCGAGAGAGGGAACACAAGCAGGGGGAGTGGGAGAGGGAGAAGCAGGCTCTCCGACGAGCCGGGAGCCCGATGCGGGACTCGATCCCAGGACCCTGGGATCATGACCTGAGCTGAAGGCAGTCGCTCAACCAACTGAGCCACCCAGGCGCCCTAGAGTTTTGAAGTATTCTTAATGGTAGTCTTTGTGGACTCTTTTGAGTGCTTTGATCCTTTGTGGATATTGTTATTGTGAATAATACATTTTATTTATTATTATTTTTAATTTTTTTTTTAAAGTAATCTCTACACCCGGTGTGGGGCTCAAACTCATGACCCCAAGATCAAAAGTCACATGCTGGGATGCCTGGGTGGCTCAGTCAGTTAAGCGTCTGTCTTTGCTCGGGTCATGATCCCGGAGTCCTGGGATCGAGCCCTACGTAGGGCTCCATGCTCTGCAGGGAGCCAGCTTCTCCCTCTCCCTCTGCTGCTCCCCCTGCTTGTGCTCTCTCTGTGTCAGATAAATAAATAAAATCTTAAAAACAAAACAAAAAACAAAAGTCATATGCTCTTCAGACTGTCAGCCAGGTGCCCCATGAATAATATATTTTAAATTATAATTTCTTGCTGGTTATTGCTGGTTAGAGAAATGCTGTTTTTGTAAGGTTCATCTTGTAATTGGTAATGGATTTATTTATTAATTTTAATGATCTGTCTTTTGATTCTACCGATTCTTCTAGATTTTTAAAAAGATTTTATTTATTTATTTGTGAGAGAGAGAGAGAGAGAGCACAAGCAGGGGGAGCGGCAGGCAGAGGGAGAAGCAGGCTTCCTGCTGAGCAGGGAGCCTGACGCGGGGCTCAATCCCAGGACCCGGGGATCATGACCTGAGCTGAAGGCAGACGTTTAACCAACTGAGCCCCAGGCGTCCCTGATTCTTCTAGATTGACAATCATATCACCTGGACAAAATGAGAGTTTTAATCTCTTCCTTTTTAATCCTATTAGCTTCTATTTTTTTATAGTATTGATTAAAGTCCTCTTACTTTATTAAACTGTGGTGATGAGAGAGAGCATCTTTGTCTTTTCGTGAATTTAAAGGAAACGCCTGTGTAGGTTTTTGGTATAAAGCCTGTATCAAACTATAGAAGCACTACTTTGCCTAACTCCCCCAAGTATAAACACACATACATTTACTACACATTCATATGAACATACCCAGTCACTAAAGAGCAAGGCTGAGGAATCATGAGAGCAAGAGAAAAGAAAATCCTATATATTTAAAGTGCTTTGTTTTCAAGGCACTTCTTGTTATGCATTACTCCGTATATAAGTTGCCAGTTTTTGCAAAATGAACAGTGCAGACTTATCCTCAGTATTCAGACGGCCTTAGAAACATGAGATCATGGAAGATCTAATCCTGATTGCTGCCGTAAGTGGGCACAGAAGAACAACTTCACTAATGTTTGAGCACATGTCCATTCCATTTAAGGCCTCCCCTACCCACCCCAACTGCAACATGTTTCCTCAACAGCCATCCACCTGTTAGAAACCAAAATAGCACTGATAGACCACAAAGTCACAGGGTCTCTTTGTTCCTCAAGGTACTAAAAATATGTTGAACTTTGTGTTTATAAAAGCCAGTAAAAGCAAAGAGCTGGTAAGAATCTTACATGACAAATGTGGCTGGAAAATACAATAAAAAAACAGTATTATATAAAATGGCAATAATACAACAGCAGGCCCACTTACAGCACCATCCATTACATGCCTACACATTTTACATTAGCAAACTCTCAGACAGATAAACTAGGGCCCAGTAAATATGAGAGAGATTGAGTTGGCACTAATATGAAATATTTATGCTAAAAACACAAACCACGACTCCAGTGCTTAAATGACACAGATAAATCATGTGATTGGTAAATGAGAAGATGCTGAAAGAAGAGATGAATTTTTCAAGACTCACTGGAATTTGTACTCAAATGTACAATGATAGAGAACTGAATGTTATTCAAAAAAAGAAGACTTCATTTACACACGTTACAACAGCAAGTTCAGGGAGTTGTTAACAAGAAAATGGTTTAAAAGGAGACACTCTAAAAAAAAACGTAAGTCGATCATATAAGGAAGATATTTTGCCATTAAATGAGACCAAATACAGAACACATCAGATGGAAATTTTGAGTCTTGTGGTTTTTTGGTTTTTTTGTTTTCCCCCAGTGCTAGAAATTGCCAGGGCGTTTTCCCTGTGAAAACCAGATTTCATCTTTTATTGGACTTCTCAAATACGTTTTTATGTATACCTTTTTCATTTCATAGCAAAGATAAAATGCCATTCTTCAGAATGTAAACATTTCAAGGGTTTGTTTGTTTTTTGGTACCATTGACATTTGCTGTTCCCTCTAGCTGAACCTAGATCTCTACTTAGTTTAAGTAATATTTGTACTGTTTCTCAGCCACTGAGATCTTTAAATTCATCTCAACATATAAATCTGTTTACAACCTTTCCATTTAGTTCTAGAGAATTGTTAGCCATCGTATCTTCAAATATTCCGTCTTCCATTCTTCTGGAACTCTGGTTAGACAAGTGTTGGATCACCTCACCTTATCCTTCATGTTTTTTAACACCTCATTTGACAACACTTCTCTTGGCGGAGAAGGGTGGTTCTGTTTTTACTAACAGATCCTAGAAGAGCTACATTTCCAAAATTGGTTAAGAACTTCTCCTCATACCAAGACTGACCTGAGTTGTACTCCTGGAAAACTCTCTGCATGAAACTGTGATGAAGCTGGCTTTGACGAAAAGAAATTTTAGTCAGAAAATTCTTCTGAGGGCAAAACTGAAGTGTACACATTCTTGGATAGTCTTTGGGTCTCCCACACCTCACAAATCTCTGCAGCCTAGCTATCAAAAGGACACATGGTTGAAAGACTTAGAGGCCCGAGATTTCAGTCACGATGTTCAAACCAGCTCTGCCACTTACTGGCTGTGTATCCTTTGAGTAGTTACTTTTTCTTTTTTTTTTAAAGATTTTATTTATTTATTTGACAGAGAGAGACACAGCGAGAAAGGGAACACAAGCAGGGGGGAGTGGAAAAGGGAGAAGCAGGCTTCCCGCAGAGCAGGGAGCCCGATGCGGGGCTGGATCCCAGGACCCTGGGATCATGACCTGAGCCGAAGGCAGACGCTTAACGACTGAGCCACCCAGGCGCCCCCCTTGAGCAGTTACTTAAGTTCTCTTTGCCTCAATTTCCTCACTTATGAAAAAGGGATAATGAGCGGGTGGTTGTGACTGAAATAAAGCAGGTGAAGAGTTTAACACAATGACTGACAGCACTGACTAAAACAGTTATGAGTTATCACGTGTGGTGTGTCTAAGAATTGGTGCTGGCAAAACATTAGCTTCATGGTATTTATGACACACTTACCATTATGAACTCAGGCTTATAAATAACAAGAATTGCTGTTTTCATAAAAAGGAAAGGAACAGGTAAATGCTCCTATCATGAATTTATTTGAAAAAAATAATTTCTTTTTTTCTTTTTTTTAAGTAGGCTCCTCACCCAGTGTGGAGCCCAACATGGGGCTTGAACTCATGACCCTGAGATCAACACCTAAGCAGAGATCAAGAGTCAGATGTTTAACCAACTGAGCCACCCAGGCACCCCCCAAAAAATAATTTCTAAAACAAGTTCTTAAAATCATAGTCCCATCTCATATTTAATATTCTTGTATCCAAGAAACAAGAGTTGGCGAGGATGAGGAAAAAAAGGATCCCTCATGCTCTGTTGGTGCAAATGCAAACTGGTATAGCTACTGTGGAAAACAGTATGGAGCTTCCTCAAAAAATTAAAAATGGGGGCACGTGGTTGGCTCAGTTGGTGGAGGGTGCAACTCTTGATCTTGGGGTTGTGGGTTTGAGCCCCGTGCTGGATGTAGAGATTACTTAAAAATAAAATCTTTAAGAAAATTAAAAATTGAACTACCCTATGATCCAATAATCACACTACTACTGGGTAATACCCAAAGAATATGAAAACACAAATTAGAAAGGGTATATATGTACCTTTATGATTATTGCAGAATTATTTACAATAGCCTAGTTATGAAAGTAGCCCAAGTGTCTGTCAATACACAGAGCAGGGAGCCCGACGCGGGACTCGATCCCGGGACTCCAGGATCATGACCTGAGCCGAAGGCAGTCACTTAACCAACTGAGCCACCCAGGTGCCCAAGAGTACACTTATCTTGATGAGCACTGAGCAATGTATAGAATTGCTGAATCACTATATTGTACACCTGAAACTAATATAACACCGTATATTAACTATATTGGAATTAAAATTAAAAATTAAAAAAAAAATACTCTCATGGAGTGCTTAGGTGGCTCAGTTCATTGAGTGCCTGACTCTAGATTTTGGCTCAGGTCATGATCTCAGGACCTGGGATCAAGACCCACATCAGGCTCTTGCGCTCAGAGGGGAGTTTGCTTCAGGATTCTCTCTCTCTCCCTCTGCCCCTCCGCCTACTCTTTCTCACTCATAAATAAATAAATCTTAACGACTGAGCACCCAGGCGCCCCATTAAATAAATAAATCTTTAAAAAAATACTCTTATATCTAAAGAACGCTACAATGATCACTTATACTCTAGGCAATGTAAGATTTTGAATAAGTTTTCCTAATCATCACCCAAGTATTAAAATACACTGACCACTGAGACCCTTTAATATAAAAATGGAGCTGGTGTTTAATGGGACTGGTGTTAGGAGCTACTCATCAGTACTGTGGCCTTAGGCAGGCCACTCAATCCCTCTGGACCTCAGTTCCTTCATTTCTAAAAGAGATAACATACATATGCCCTCCTCTACCTCAAAGGATTTTGTAAGGTTCAAATGACAACGTATATAAGAAATGCTCTTTTAAATTACAGGCTGTTGTTCAATATTAACTATGATGTTACTTGTTTTGTGACTCCTGGGACACTGGCACACCCTAAGAAACTTTAAGCAAACTTTTGGCCAAATGATCCATCTCACTCCCACCCCCAACCCTTCATTCCCTGGATGCTGAAGAAGTCACTGCAGATGGCTGATAGCAGGGGGAAGGAGCTAAAACATGACCAGTTTCGGGAAACTGGTGAACAATCAATCTCCCAGTCCTACCATGTTCCCCTCTGCCATCCTCCACAACCCATATCCCAAACATCTTCCTTACCATCCAGAGCCTTCTAGGAGCCACTCAGTACTTGGCACTCAGTAGGTGTTTGATATTTACTGAATTTGACAACAAACTTTTTTTTTTTTAAAATATTTTATTTATTTATTTGACAGAGAGAGACACAGTGAGAGAGGGAACACAAAGCAGGGGGAGTGGGAGAGGGAGAAGCAGGCTTCCTGCCGAGCAGGGAGCCCGATGGGGGACTCGATCCCAGGACCCTGGGACCATGACCTGAGCTGAAGGCAGTCGCTTAATGACTGAGCCACCCAGGTGCCCCAATTTTGACAACCAATTTAAATGGAATTTTCGGGGCACCTGGCTGGTTCAGTTGGTGGGAGCGTGTGACTCCTGGGTTGTAAGGTTAAGCCCCATGTTGGGTGTAGAGATTACTTAAAAATAAAATCTTCAAAAAATAGAGTAAATAAATAGATAAATAAATGGAATTTTCACCTCTTTCAGTAAAATCACATATTCATCCATATACTACTCCTACATTTTGAAATACTGTAAGCAGAAAGAGTTAGGGATCTCTGGGTAAAGAAAGACAGACATAGCTTTCTTGACATAAGAAGAGTCATTTTAGGCCCCCAGCCATCTTGTGAAAGAATGTGAGAACAGTCACCACGAGGCCAGGAGACAGCCTAATCATATTCAGAAGCGAAGACTGACCTGATGCACACTCCTGATTATCTCTGTAGGATTTAAACCCCTTTGAGCACTCAGATACCAGACCAATTGGAGCCAGAGAACTGATCATGCTGACCCTTCCCGGCCCTCATGACTTTGGCTTGTACTTAGTCACCCCAATTCCATGCTGTATTCCCCACTGTGCAAGCCTCTTCATGAACATGTATGCACCCTCAGTTAAAACTTCCCCAATTTTGTTGTTCCGGGAGATGCTTCTTTGGGAAAGATCCCCCATGTTCTCCTTTACTTGTTGCAAGTAAAAACCCTTTCTTTTCCTATTCTTTGGTTTGGTTGTGTCTTTTGGCTTGACACCCACCAAGAGGCAAACCTTGGTAACAATAAGACACATCTAACTTTAAGAGAATACAGGCATGAATTATTAAGCTCTACAGCCAGTCTTCCTGGGTTCTAGGCTGGGGGACCTTAGACAAGTCATTTAACTTCCTAAGCCTCAATTTCCCATTTGGAGAATGGAGGTGATAGTAACTTCCACAAAGGAATGGGGCCTGGTATAGAGTCACTGCTCATTTAATGAATCAATGTTAGCATGTATTATTTATAAATTATGGTAATTGTTAAAAAAGTAATAATAATAAGCAAGGTGTCTTGAGCCACTGATGAATGCAAAAATCTGACACCATTTAGAATTGGTCAAAAAACAGGGTGAGAGAGGTGCCTAGGTGGCTCAGTCGGTTAAGGGTCTGACTCTTGGTCATGGTCTCAGGGTTGTGTTTATCGAGCCCTGTATGGGGCTCTGTGTGGAGTCTGCTTGAGAATCTTTCCCCTCCCTCTCTCTCCCCCTCTGCTCCCCCAACCCTGCTCTGTTTCTCTCTCTCAAATAAAAATACAATCTTAAAAAAAAACTGGGAGAGAAGGGAATCACCTTTTCAGGAGGAAGGAAAAAAGGAGATGAGGTAGAGTCAAGAAAGAGGCTAGTGTCATGGTAAAGTAATAGAAGCAAATGGAATTCCTTCAATGATATGTAGAATGCTGCCAAGCATTTTAAAGCATTTAAAAAATCACATTCACCAGTAGTTCATATTCTAGAGGTCATAAAGCATCTAGCATAATTCTGTCTTCAGTTTCATATGGAAGAAGTTCTACCACAATAGACAAAATTAGTATGGTTGAGGAACTACACGTAAACTTTTAAGTATTAAACTACAGTGTTTTATTCTACCTAAAACACTGCTTTATGAGTCAATCAATCAATATTTATTTATTTGACAGAGAGAAACACAGCAAGAGAGGGAACACAAGCAGGGGGAGTGGGAGAGGGAGAAGCAGGCTTCCCGCTGAGCAGGGAGCCCAATGCGGGGCTTGATCCCAGGACTCTGGGATCATGACCTGAGCCGAAGGCAGACGCCCAACGACTGAGCCACCCAGGCTCCCCTACCTATGTTTCTTTTACAAATAAATCTTCTAGGCATGATGCTAGTTCTTAACAATATGGTGCTGTGACACTGCCCATGTGCTTTCAAAGGAACTTTAATGGATCATCATTAGCATTTTTTTTTATTTTTACTATCTTCTAAAACACTTCCTTAGATCAGTATTACTTTTTTTTTAAGAAACAAAGCTTACAAAAGTCTAAAATTGCTAGAGAAGTCCTTAAAATCAGTAATTTGCACATTTTAACCAGTCTTTCCTCCTCAGCTCAAGGGCTAATTAAGCAAGTTATAATTTAATCACTCGTATACAGTAATCAATTCACTTCAGATTAATCAAACATTAGAATATACGAATACTCAAAACCAGAGGCTTTCAAGTACCTAACATGAGGTGTTAATTCAAGTTTGAGAATGACTCAGCTTGTAGAAGGGAGGGGCAACATCCTCCTATTTCCTTTCAGAAAAAATCTTTTCTGACTAGAGAGCGAGCCCTGAAATGGTTAAGAACACACCCTCAAAGTTCTAAATACCTGGGGAGATATGTGAGTTACTTGGAATACTGCTACATTGAAAAGAAATATTATTCTCAGAGGCACACTACTGATCTTCAGTCTTGTTGCACTTTCTCTGGGGTGTAAACGCATCAAGCTCAACCATGGGGAAGCATTACTTTTCTCTTGCTCCGTTTGTCTCGTTTTGGCTCAGGTTTCTCTGTCTGTTGTCATCCATGAAATCATTGTGGATGGAGAATTTCTCATTTTCTGACTCTTTTCTCAGAGTAATAATAATAATGAATGCCTCAACTGCTGAGATATACTGTGGTTATTAATGCACTTTCTTGACAAACACCTCTTCTTGTTTTGGTATATAAATTGAGGGAGATAAAGACATACATGCACTGCTTCTTAAAATTTTTGGCTTACATGTTTCTTTGCTCACCCAGAACCTGGTGAAAACTGTGGGGGAGAAAAACTGTAGTTTCCAGGAGCTGGGGGGCCTTAATAAGATTTTCATTTAACTACACCTGCACACAATTTACACAGTAACTTTGGAGATATAAACGTTTACAGGAAGTACATAAAAGTTTTCATACGCTGTTAAGAGAAACAAGGATTTCCAAAATTTACTATACATTATTTAGAAATTGCATACAAGCACAACACTGTATATTAATAAAATCTTATTCAGTAAAGAGGGGGAAAAAACCCTATCTTATGCTTTCAGGCCAATGACTGGCACTTTCAAGAAGGTGTCTTCTATGGAAGGAGGTACACAATAAATACTGAGAAACTAACGGAACGGCTAAATACAGCATGCCGGGGCTTAGGGGGAAAATGAAAGCTGCAGGGTCTTACTCCACCAAGTACCCAGCCACTGTTCACCCCGCAGTCCTATTCCTCCCTAATCCCTGCTATCAGACAGATTCCTGGATTTTTTCTTTTTTGCTCTGCTGTGTTTTGGAGGAAAGAAACTTATCACTCAACATCGGGGACCACTAAATTGCTGCCGCTCTTAAAAAATGCCTAACAGGAAAAGAGTAAGTTAAAAACATTTGGGAAGACCACATACTGGCACTCAGAAAATTCTAGAAGTTCTGCAGACCCGGAGTGTCACAGTCTCTAACCTCAAATAACGTCACCGTAACTTTTACCTTCTCTCATTTTTCTCCGTTCCCAAACGCTCAGGTCTGGTAATGAGAACGGGGCCACCAATAATGCGCTCACAGGTTTTTACTTAAATCGAATGCGTTTTCTCTCGGAGAGGAAAATCCACCAAGCGCCGGACAAAACTGCACCATCTCCATGGAGAACAAATCTCAGGCAAGCAACTTCTCCGGCCGCAGCCCGCCCCGGGGCTGTGCCGGGCCGGCCCGCCGCGCACGGCCTCCGCCCGCGACCCGCTCACCTGAGCTCCAGCTGGTCCAGGCTCTCCAGCAGGCGGCTGGAGCGGTCGGCCATGGAGGAGGAGCGGCAGAAGCGCCCCTCGTTGGCTTTCGCGTTGATCTTCGCCTGAGCCATCTGAACCTCCGAGGCGGGGCGGCCAAGAGGTCACCGGCCTCTCCGGCGGCGGCGAGTGGAGAGTCCGGCGGCCGCAGGCGTCGCCGTCACCGCGCGGGGCGCCCGCCTCCCTCTGACGCCCGCGGGGGGCGGCCCGGGAGGACGCGCCGCCGCCGCCGCCGCCGCCACCGCCGCGTGGCCAGACAAGGGCAGGCGCGCCGCCTGCCGGGCTCGGGGCTGCGGTGCCTGGCAGGGAGCGGCTGCGGCTGACGGAGGGAGCTCGCTGGTCACCGGGCGTCGAGGGTGGGCCGCCAGGGCCCCGGGGCCAGAGGAGCAAAGCCAGGCGGCCTCCGAGGCACGTGGAGGGGCGAACGCAGGAAGGGGAGGGCCTAACGTGATCGTGGATCTTTCTCTCCCAACTCTGGACCAACCCTAAGCCCAAGGGAGACCCCCCAGAACAGCCCCCCTACTCTTGGGCGCCCCCGACACTGCAGCCTGAATGTAGCCAACTGCCCACACGCGAAGGTACCTAACGGTAGGCTCTGGGTATTTCTCAGCGACGGCTTCGCTTAGTTTCTCCCAGCGCCCATAATTCACGGCAAAACCAAAACCATTAAAAATCCTTTGATAGGGGGAGAAAAGTTTCCTTTGTGGCACAGGTAGCATTTAAGCGCAGCTCCTTGGCAGTCCGTACTTGCCTGACCCTGTCTTGTTACCAGTCCCTTTGGGAATAAAGAAAGCCTGGACACCACTGAAGCTTACAGGGGGGAAAAAGGCTACCCAATCTTTCGTCTTTCACACCCAATTTACTTAAATCTCCTGTTAATTAAAAAAGGTGCGGCAAGTCACTAGGGCAGATACTATAAAGGTCAGTAAAAGCGTAACAGGATTGGGAGTATAGACTTATGTACTTAAAAACTTGTTCTTTGCTCTCGTGTCATTATAGCCATATGCCTCGTATTGCAAGGATGAGAATGTACAGGGCACGTAAAATGATAATAGCAGTGTAAGCTGAATCACAACCTTTAATCTGAGATCAAAGCCATTTAAATACTTGAACAGAGATGAGGGCCTTTGGTCTGGATTCCAGTTCTCTCTGAACTTAATCTACATACTAATAAACTATTTTTGTAGGGGATTATTTGACCTCATTAAATATATTTTGCCATTATCACAACACAGACTTGGAATCCAAAGACATGTTGTGAATAGTTTGAAAGTCTTATCATGTAATTTTAGAATCATCCTGGACTCTTTTTTTCTCTCCTATCCTATAGATCCAATCCATAAGTAAATCCCCTCAGCTCTACTTTTAGAATATACTAGGATTCTTCTCCCCATTTCCACGGCTAACACTCTGGTCCCAGCCACCATCAATTTTCACTTGGACTACTGCAACATCTTCCTATCTGGTCTTCCTGCTTCTACTTTTGCCTCTGGTGTGTATGTTCTCAATATAATAAGTACAGGTAATCCTTCCAAAAAAGCCAGATCACACCACTCAGTCTCAGAAATATAATCTTTCCCTTCTCTATTTGCCTTCATTAGTTACCACCATTGGATATACTTGCTTATGATAATAATGGATAACACTCTATCCAACCCTCTCTCCCCGTTATGTGCTCCATAAAGGAGTATGGGCTTTGCTTTGCTCACTGGTATATCCCCAGTGCTTAGAATAGTCACTGGCACATGGTAAGTACACAATACTTTGTGAGGGAGTGAATGAATGAATAAATAAATGAATGATGTAATGAAAAGATACACATCTTTATCAATGTTGGAAACATTTACTTTTGATAATAATCCATTTAACTTTCTGTAATATCATCCACTGATTACCTCTCCTTTTTGTGTCTAAATTAAGTTCAAATTATGAAGTAATCTTAAAATGATTTTTAATTGCTTAACAAATCAAAATACAATCAGTGACAATTATTAATAAAAACACTAAACAACCCATTTATCGTTTTTTAAGGGTCATGATGAAATATCCCTTCACTGTCATATAAAAAAACTTCATTTACTCTCTACTATACTGCTATACACACCACAAAAGCTTAACAGAACATCAGTGTATATCACATATGCGTGTGGCACCTCTAGCAAAGAGGTGTAGATTTCTCTTCCCCCACATCTGTTTCACCACTCTTCTTTCTGAATCATCCTTTCTCTGCTCCTCACTATTGAGCAAGATTGTGGAGATGTCTTTAAGGTCTAGCTCATGACTAGCTCCTAAAACCCTGCTTGAAGATTTAACATACAAATTAAAAGTATAATGTGGTCATTTTGAAAAAATGGCAAATTCTCAACCTACATGTCTGTCTACTTAAAAAAAAAAATGCAAGCAGGTAGGACAGAATTGACATCGTAAGAAATAAAAACACATATTTGTTTCCAATGTGGACTGGAAAGATTATAGTAATAAAAAAAAAACAGTAATGCCATTTTACACTAAAATATCAAGTTGCAGAGAAAGAAGAAAATTCTAGCCATGATTTTTTTGTTTTAAAGACAAATATATATTTATAGAAAATTTTAAGTTTGGTATGTAATTACTACTTAAAATCTTTAGGGAAGACATTTCTGGTCATGAAGCACATGCACAAAGATAGTATGACAAGCCCTTCTTAGTCTTCTAATTATGTAATGTTTTTTATTATTCACAATGGAGCCTGACCATTTAAAAATTAAATGTGTAATACCAAATGTAGGAAACTGACAATTTATTTAATGAATAATTAAAATGAAGACACTTCCAATGAAATAAAAATTTTAAAGGTTAAGGAAGATTACTCCTGAGTAAACCATCAACATTATTTTTTGGAAGAATATTATGTTTACACAAATATATATAAAAAAAGACTTATTAAAAATACATTTAATTCTATGCAAACATTTTGACATCATTCCCTTTAAACATTAGATAATACAAGTCACACGAAAGCCTAAGCAGGTAAAAGGAATGGAAAAGGTTTCTTTTTAATAATTTCAAAGAAATTAGGGGTTTTTTTCTTTGTTTTTTTTAATTCCAGCAATGTGCTGCTCCAATAAAGCAGGACTATACATCTGAGTGAAACCCACAAAGAACATTGCTGGTAAAAGTTTTTAATCTGTTTCCATGATCAGTTTCCATTACTCTCTTCTAATAATCATAAACAAAGATCTCAAAGGTATTCTATATTAGTGCCACATAAGAAATAGAATTTACAGAAAAACTGAGCTATGACTGCTTTATTTATATTCATTTTCACTCCTAAAAAAATAAACTAGAATCATCTGTACAGTACAAATAAAATTAAACAACTAATGCTATTTGGGAAACATATTAACAATAGTCAAGAGCTTCTCTATTTTTTAGTTTTTTTAACCTAAATATATAAATTCAAAGTTAACTGGGAAACTGTGATAACTATATTAGAATACATGATTATATCTGCATGAACATGTATTCTATTCCTCTGTACATTTTTGCAAAATAGCACAAAAATACAAAGCAAATATCAGATGCAAAAGCAAAAAAAGCATGTTTCCAAATACATTTGTACTAACAGATTTCTGGTCTCCTTTAGAAAACAAACTCAAGAATTCATTATCCTGAGTCTCTTCAAGGCCACTTGATGTTGTGTGGTAATATCTTTACAATTACATTTCCTCAAGACTTCTTCTAATAGCTTCTTCTAATTCCACATCTGCATTAACAAAACAGAGAATTTTAATATTTAGGGCAGAAAACTAATAAATGTGCTTTATGTAAATCTCATCAACTACATCTGTCTGTTCAAGAAGGAAAGGAAATACAAAGTTGAGAAAACTAGGATGACTTGGCAGTTTCTTCATAAAACTTGAGTATTTCAAATAATGGATATCTGGATATAACCTCAGATTGAATTAACATATGAGCTTACTAAGGAACTTGTAAGTTATTTCCATTTAGGGACAAAAGTCAACAAACTTCTAGGGGTGCCTGGGTGGCTCAGTCATTAAGTATTTGCCTTCAGCTCAGGTCATGATGACAGGGTCCTGGGATCGAGCCCCGCATCGGGCTCCCTACTCAGCGGGAAGCCTGCTTCTCCCTCTCCCACACCCCCTGCTTGTGTTCCCTCTCTCACTGTGTCTCTTTCTGTCAAATAAATAAATAAATAAATAATAAAATAAAATCTTCAAAAAAAAAGTCAACAAACTTCTAGAATCACTGACAAATAATCAGTTGAGGCAATGCATATAAGACTTAAAATAGAAATAGGCAAAACCATGAAATGCCAAAATCTCACAGGCATTAACAATTTCGTTTTAAGCTTTCTAGCATCACAGGCAAAGAGTGAAACTCATGGCTATATAATGTCTTGAGAAGCATATATTGTATATATGTACTCATTTAACAAATATTTATTGCATGCCCACTGTATACCAGGAATAGGAATACAATAGTGAACAAGAAAGACATTCTTGGGTTTACAAGTGTTTCTCCATTTCCTGGCCTTCACCAGCTTCTCACACCAGATTTATTTCATCCCATCCAGTCCAAAGTCTCTCAGAGGTCTCCTTGGTTCATAGGTACCAGTGATCCCTCTAAGATGCAGCTACACCTTCCTCTCAGCTGGAACACTGGTGTTATGTTTCTGTAATTTAAAATACTACAGGCTAGGGGTGCCTGGGTGGTGGAGTTGGGTTAAGCATCCAAATCTTGGTTTCAGCTCAGGTCATGATTTCAGGGCCGTGAGATGGAGCCCCATGTTGAGCTCCGTGCTCAGTATGGAGTCTGCCTGGGACTGTCTCTCCCTCTGTTCCCCGCCGCTCTCCTGGTCTCTCTCAAATAAATCAGTCTTAAAAAAAAAAAAAAGGCATCCAGACATAAAAGGGTACAGACCATGCTCATGTTGTCTTAATATGATGGGTACTGACTCTATGTGGCTATTTATTTTTAAATCAATTAAAATTAAATAAGATTCAAGATTCAGTTCCTCAGTTAAGCAACATTTCAAGTGCTTAACAGCTACACGTGACTGTTAGCAACCATACAGCTTCAGATATAGAGTATTTTCATCATTACAGAAAATTCTACTGGACAGTGATGGTCTGTATGATACAATTTAAATAAAGCTAAAATCAGGCACTACTAAACTAGTATTTCAAGACATGATAGTGGCCACTAACATTTGGGAAGGAGTGCAGGGGAAGTAACTGGAAGAGGGAATGAGGGGGATACTTCTAAAGTACTGGTTGTTATGGTTGAATTATGTTCCTCCCAAAACATATGTCCAAATCCCTAGTACCTATGAATGTGACCTAATTTGAAAATCGGGTCTTTGCAGGTGTAATCAATTTAAGATGAGGTGACTAGGTTGAGCCCTAACCCAACACAACTGGTGTCCCTATAAGAAAGAAATGCCACGTAAAGACAGACACACGGGTAGAAGAAGATGGCCACATGATGATGGAGGCAGAGATTGGAGTGATGCATCTATAAACCAAGGAGTGCATATGATTGCCTGTTAATAACTAAAAGTGAGGAGAGGGAAAATGGCTCTACAGACAACTTGATTTTAGTTTTCTAACCTCTAAAACCATGAGACAGTAAATTTCTGTTGTTTTAACCCTTCTAGTTTGTAGTATGTAGTTATGGCAGCCCTAGCAAATTACTGTGCTGGTGATGTTTTATTTTTTTAACCTGACGCATGGTTACCAGCTTTGTGAGATGTTTTGTACAATTTTTGTGTGCATTATACAATACACATATACACACACAGAACTAAACACTGGAGAATACCAGCATATAAATTGGGGGGAAAGGATCAACTGAAGTGTTCTAGAGTCCTTTTATTGTTGCATAAAGGCAGACACTTTGTAGGTATACTTTAGTCTTTAAATTATATAAATAAAATGTGGCAAAATGCCAATATAACCACAAAAACTAGAAACTATATAATTTACAAACCAATTAAAAGAAAAAGAAAACTAAAAATAAAATAACAGAAATGAATAAAAAATATTGTCTATAGTGAACTTTTATGAATTAAATCTGGCAGTTAAAAGATGATAAAAACAAAAACAATTAAATAGTTCCACTTCTAATAATAGTGGTGTAGCTTATGTTGGATTAACCCTCCCATAGACAACAATTATAAACTATTTTAAGGCACTGGAGAGCAACGAAAATTAGGTAGAAACAGGACAGAAGCTGATCACCAAAAGAAGCAAACTGCACAGGGTTCAACGTGCAGCTTCATGGTTTTGTTGTGTCGGGGCAATCATCAATCCTTTTGGGACAAGGTAACAGAACTTAACCCAGAAAGCCAAACTCTGTGGCTTAAGGCATCACAGACAGAGTCTGGGTCAGTCATAGAAGCTAGAAAGTGAAGCTGCAGGGAAGGGAGGTTTTGAAAGAAAGGTATCCCAGAAGAAACAACAAAGCAACAGAAGATAGGATCCTCCAAATCTAGACTCTTAGTGGACTTCTGAACTGTGCACACAAAGGAGAGGATCTAAGATTCTCAGTGAAAAATAACAGGTGGGAAGTAAAAGAAGTAAGCAATTTTAGCTGTTGCTGATGTGGAGGAGGCAGAGTTTGTGGAGTATAGGTCTAGCAAGGTAACTGCTGGAAAAAAACAAAACAAAACAACAACATTCCTCAGATAAAAACAGCAGAATCAAAAGAATCTGTGATGTACATCCACAACATCCATAAACATCAAAAAAGGAAAAAGAAATGTAACTCAACAGTCAAGAGGAAGAGCAGCCAATTGAAACAAATCCCCAAGATAATCAAGCTGTTGGAATTAGCAGAAAAGAATTTTAGAAAAGTTCTATTTTCATGGACTTCAGGATGAATGGATAGGAAATCTCAACAGAGAAATGAATCAGTTTTTAAAAAACCAACTAAATGGAAATTCTAGAACTGAGAAATATAGTATTTGAAATGGAAAATTTACTCAGTGAGCTTACACTGGAGAAGGTAGGGAAAAAAGTATTAATAAACTTGAAGGTTGAACAACAGAAATTATCCAACAAAGGGGTGCCTGGGTGGTTCAGTCGGTTAAGTCTCACTTTCACTCAAGTTCTGATCTCAGGGTCCTGCGATGGAGCCCTGCATCGGGCTCCATGTTCAGCGGGGAGTCTGCTTGTCCCTCTGCCCCTGCCCAATTTGTGCTCTCTCTCTCAAATAAATAAATCTTAAAAAAAAAAAAATCCAACAGAGAAAAAAGATCGGAAGAAAATGCACACACCTGTGGATAAATTAAAGCCACCTAACCTATGTATAACTGGAGTCCAAAAGAAGCAAGACCAAGTGGGGCAGAAAATTATGAAGAAATAATGGTTGGAAATTTCAACCCATTATTTCTAAAATTGGGGGAAACAGGTGCCTGGCTGGCTGAGTCAGTGGAGCACATGACTCTTAATTTTGGGGTTGTGAGTTCAAGCCTCACGCTGGGTGTAAAGATTACTTAAAAAAATCCTTAATATTGGGGGAAACATATAATTACTAAGAAAACTCGAAGCAGGATAAATACAAAGATAACTACAACTAGGGGCATTATCAAGAACTACTTAAATCCAAGGACAAAGTAGAAATACTGAAACAGCAACAATAAAAAAAGGACACGTTACATACAGGGAAACAAAAATACAAATTATGGTGACTTGTCATGAGAAATAATGGAGGCTGGAAGACAATAGAAGGACACCTTTAAAGTGCTGAAAGGAAAAAAATATTTGTCAACTAGAATTCTAAAGCTAGAGAAAATATTCTTCAAAATTCAAGGAAAAATAAAGATATCTCATATAAGCAAAAACGAATATTCATCACTAGCAAAATGAATATTATAAAAAATTTAAAAAAAAAAATCCTTACGGCTGATGAAAGAAAAATGACACTAGAGGGAAACTCTACTGGAAAGAATGAAGGGTCACTAAAAATGGCAGCTGTGAATAAATGTAAAAGGATACATATTTTTTCTTTTCTTTCTTTAAAATTCACAGCACTGTTTAAAGCAAAAAAATAAGATTTTCTGGTAGAATTTATAATACATGTAGATGTAATACATATGGCAACTACAGCATAGAGACTTGGGGGCAGGACATAAACTAACCTATAGTACTGGAAGGTTTCTACATTTTAGATAAAGTGGAGTACAGTAGCACTCAATACACTATAAAAAGCAAAAAAATACACATTGTAAATGTATATTAATACAAAGGGCTAAAAAGCCCATAGACCTATTAAAATAGTAAAAACTAGGGACGCCTGGGTGGCTCAGTCGGTTAAGCATCTGCCTTCAGCTCAGGTCATGATCCCAGAGGTCCTGGGATCAAGCCCCACGTCGGGCTCCTTGCTCAGCAGGGAGTCTGCTTTTCCCTCTGCCCTTGCTGCTCCCCCTGCTTGTGCTCTCTCTCACTCCCAAATAAATAAATAAATAAATAAATAAATAAAACAGTAAAAACTAAATACACACAATACAGTGAAATACAGTATTATAATAATCCAAAAGAAGGTACGAAAGGAGGAACTAAAAGATAAAAGAGGGGACAAAGAGAAAACAAAATGGCAGACAAGAATTCAACCATGTAAGAAATTAAATATTAACAGACTAAATAATCCATTCTTTAAAAGTAGAGACTGTTACAGTAAATCAAAAAGTAAGATTGAACTTCATGGTGTCTATAAGAGATGTACCTCTCCCTCTCCCAGTTCCCCTTACCTCCACCCATATGCTCACTCTCTCTCTCAAAAATAAAATCTTAAAAAAAAAAAAAAAAGATTTCATGATAAAAGGTATTACCAGAGATAAAGAACATTTCATAATGATAAATGGGTCAATTCATTAGGAAGATACATCAGAAATATAACAGAATTTTTCAATTAAAAACTTCAAAATACAAAAGAATAAACGGACAGAACCAAAGAGAAAAATAATACACAATTACTGATGAAGAATTTATTATCCCTTCTGCAATACCTGATAGATCAACTAGATTAAAAAAAAATCAGTACGGATAAAGATTTGATATCAATCACCTTGACCTAATTGACATTTATAAAGCATTCTACACAATAAACACAGAAAACACATTCTTTTCAAGTGCAAATGGAATGTTTACTAAGACAGACCACATGCTGGGCCATAAAAATCTCAATAAATTTAAAAAGATTAAAGTTTTACAGAGTATACTCTCTTACCATAACAAAATTAAATTAGAAATGAATACTAAGACATTCAAATATTTGGAAACTACATGATATACTCCTAAAGAGCCAACAGGTGAAAGAAGAAAATTCAAGGAAAATTAAAATATTTCAAATTGAAATATAGCAAAAATACAAGATATGAAAATTCGTGGAACATGGTAAAAGTAGAGGATTGACACACTAGTCCGTGGGCCAAACCCAGTCCAAAGGCAATTTTTGTAAATAAAGTTTTATTGGACACATCCATATGCATTTGTTTATGTATTGTATATGGCTGAGTAATTGTAACAGAGACAACAGGAACTACAAAGTCTAAAGTATTTACCACTTGGTGTTTTACAGGAAAAGCTTGTTGACCCTGGTTTAGAGGGAAATTTACACCTTTAAATATTTCTATTAAAAAGAAACATTGTAACTCACTAAGAAGCTATAAAAGACAAGCAAACTGAACCCAAAGTAGAAAAATGGAATAAAGAGCAGAAATCAATGAAATTGAAAGCAGCCTCAAGAGAGAGAAATTATCAACTAAAAAAAGTTCATTCCTTGAAAAGATCAAATAAATTGATAAATTTCTAGTTAGACTGATGAGGAGAGAAAACAAAAATCACCAATATCAGTAACAAACGAGGAAACAGCACCACAGATCCTATAGAAATAAAAAGTACATTTGATACATTTGACAATCTAGGTAAAATGGACAAATTTCTTGAAAAACACAATTCTCTAAAACTGACACAAAATGAAACAAAATCTGAACACCTTTATATATTAATCTATTATCAAAAAACCTCCCAGAAAGAAAATTCCAGGACTAGATGGTATAAAACATTTAAAGAAGGAATAAAATCAGTCTTGGAGTGAGTTCAACAAAATGGTGGAGTGGGCAGCTCTAAACACCAGTCCTTTCTCAGAAACAATGAAACACAATTAGAAACCATCTGAAACAACTGTCAAATGTCTGAAAAAACCTCAAAGGTTCAGAGAAACCAAGCAAACACTAAATCAAGAAAAAGACAACATAAACACAGTAGGAAAGTTTTGTTGTATTTTTACTTGCCCTTTCTTCACCAAACCTTGACTTGGCAGCAGTGCATATTCCTAGTATGGGACCCTGGTCCCTGGTTCCATATGGAGCAGAGTAGAAGTTACAAATTACTCTGTTGTCTGTTTTAATCTGTGTGGGGGCTACAAGAAGGACTGATACAAAGCACTCATCTGTTTTTCCTAGCTCAGAACCCATTCAGGACAGAAAAGCACTGAGCATTGCTTAAAACATTGTAAGAATAAAAAATACCACAGCCTGTGGCTAGAGATTATGGTTGGGACATACAACACACTGCCTGATACCCAGAAGGAAAAGCCACAGAAAATTTCTTTGGGAAATCAGAGCATTCAAAAGCACCTATGTAGGGCGCCTGAGTGGCTCAGCTGGTTAAGCGGCTGCCTTTGGCTCGAGTCATGACCCCAGGGTCATGGGATCAAGTCCCACATTGGGCTCCCCCTGCTCAGCGGGGAGCCTGCTTCTCCCTCTCCCTCTGCCTGCTGCTCTACCTGCTTGTGCTCACTCGCACTCTCTGTCAAATAATAAAATCTTAAAAAAAGTAAAACAAACAAAAAAAATAAAAGCACCTATGTATACTAGGGAATTTAGAAAGCTGGGCAAATGCATAGGACAGAATGCATGCTAAGAAAATACTTGAGGGGCGCCTGGGTGGCTCAGTTGGTTAAGCGACTGCCTTCGGCTCAGGTCATGATCCTGGAGTCCCTGGATCGAGTCCCGCATCGGGCTCCCTGCTCAGCAGGGAGTCTGCTTCTCCCTCTGACCCTCCCCCCTCTCATGTGCTCTCTCTCTCAGTCTCTCTCTCTCAAATAAATAAATAAAATCTTTAAAAAAGAAAAAAAAAAAAAGAAAATACTTGAAAAGACCCTAAGCTTTCACCACTGGGTGATCTGTACATCAGTGTAAGCCTGGCTAAATATTGAAGAGTTCTAGCACAGAGCCAATTTGCAAACACTGGGAAAGGTGTTTTTTTGTTGTTTGTTTTTTTAAGCTTTTGGTATTCAAGGCAACCCCTGGGAAAACACCAGCTGAACACAAGCTAAAAGAACAGAAACTTAGGGGCATCTGGCTGGCTTAGTCGAAAGAGCATGTGACTCTTGATCTCAGGGTTGTGAGTTCAAGCCCCATGCTGGGTGTAGAGATTACTAAAAAAATAAATAAAACAAATAAAAAGAATAGATGCTTAGATACTTCAATGATCAGACATGACAAGAAATACAGTTTTTTGCAAAAATATTACTAACCCTGAAACAACATGGGTTTGAACTGTGAGGGTCCACTTACATATGAATTATTTTTTTATAAATACAGTATATTACTGTAATGTATTTTCTCTTCCTTATGGTTTTCTTAATATTTTTATCTGTAGATTATTTTATTGTAAGAATACAGCATGTAGTACATATAATATATAAAATATGTATTGACTATTTTTTTTAAAGATTTGAGAGAGTGAGCACATGCACATGCACAAGTGCGGGGAGGGGCATAGGAAGAGGGAGAGGCAGATTCCCCACTAAGCAGAGAGCCTGACATGGGGCTCAATCCCAGGACCTCAAAATCATGACCTGAGACACTTAACTGACTGAGCCACCCAAGCGCCCGTGTACTGTTTTTGTAAGACTTATTTATTTTAAGAGAGACAAAGAAAGAGAGGGTGTGAGCCTCTCTTTCTCTCAAATGGACAACTGTAGCCTTCAACAAAACAGCATTCTGGGGAAGAGAGAGAATATGATTTCCAGAGGTACTATAGTATTTGCATACCCAGTTTTCAACAACAACAAAAACACAAAGAATACAAAGAAACAGGAAAGTATGGCCCATTTAAAGGGAAAAAAAAATGAGTTAAACTGTCCCTGAGAAAGCCTACACATTGGACTTACTGGACAAAGACTTTAAACCAACTATCTTAAATATGTTCTAAGAGCTAAAGTAAACCATGGACAAAGAACTAAAGGAAACCAGGAAAACAATGTATGAACAAAATGAGAATATCAATAAAGAGATGGAAATTATGAAAAGCCACTAAATAGAAATTCTGGAGCTGAAAAGTACAACTAAAATAAAAAATTCATTACAGGAGTTTAACAAATTTAAGCAAACTGAAAAAAGAAACAGCAAACTTGAAGACAGAACAATTTATCCAGTTTGAAGATAAGAAAGAAAAATGGGGGGCACCTGGGTGGCTCAGTCGTTAAGCGTCTGCCTTCAGCTCAGGTCATGATCCCAGGGTCCTGGGATCGAGTCCTGCATCGGGCTCCTTGCTCTGCGGGGAGCCTGCTTCTCCCTCTCCCACTCCCCCTGCTCGTGTTCCCTCTCTTGCTGTCTCTCTGTCAAATAAATAAATAAAATCTTAAAAAAAAAAAAAAAAGAAAAATGGAAAAAAGCAAGCAGAGGCTAAGGGACAGGTGGAGTATCATCAAATGCAGTAAGATATGCAAGCAACCAATACATGTACTGTTTACCACGTACCAGATTATTCTAGTAAGATAGGTATACTAGTATTCCCATTTTTTAAAATGAAGAAACTGACACACAGTGAAGTTAAATAACTTGCCCAACATAACCTGACTCATAAGTAGCAGAGCTGAGTTTTAACCAAGGCAGTCTGAATTCAAAGTCTGCACTCTATACCACCATATTATGTGGCCTCTATTTTCCCCTGTCTGGTATACAAAATAGATTATAGAGGATCTTTATGATGGGTAGTCAAGAGTCGGATACTGGTCTACAGAGAATAACAAAGAATGAAACAAATCATGGTGGTGGAAGGAGAGGGTAGATAAGGGAAACTACCATTCCTCAAGGTAAAAGTCACAAGCAGATTTGTTTATCAGGCCTTTTGCTACCATTTGTCAGGCATTTAGAGTGTTATGTCGGGAAGGGAAAGAATGAAAAGAGGCTTAAGAAGTAATTTAAACTTTTCTGAGTTTTGCTGTTAGGTCTGGACTAAAATATCACTTTACTTCCACGGTGTAGGGTCAATAAAATCACCCACTCTTCTCCCAACCAAATCGCCTCTATCTTAATTTCCCTTATTCAGCTATAGAGAGATGGGTCCTGGTAGCTCTAACATGTTCTGAGTTTGTTACAAGTTTATTCTTCAACAAACAATTATTTAGTGCCAAACACTGGGTGCTAGGTGCTGTCAAAATAAAAACAACAACAAACAGAATCTTACTTCTAAAGAGGGTAAGAGAGAAAAATTTTAAATCTACCTGGTATGGTTCAGAGGGAGCCTAGAGAAGGCAGTAGTTCACTCTCTCTAAAGTTGGTAAATTGAGTACGGACCATCCAAAACTGTCTACAGAATGTCAGTTCTCTATGGTTCAACCTAAGAGATGATATTTGAGCTAGTTCTTGTTGGGTGGAGGGGATAAAGAAGGGCATCAGAGGAAACTGTGAAGGAAACATATCCCTTAACTTATAGGGAACACAGTGTGTTTCTCAAACTTATTCATAAAAAGCATCAGAAAATAAAGCACATATCTAACACTTTGATTTTTCCTACCTCATAACTAGTTAAAAGTTTAGAGAATCTTTTCTTGAATTCTTTAATAGTAATCCTTTTGCCAAACTAAAGAATCACAAAAATGTAAAAACTCTCCTAATCATAAAATAACCATAGATAACAAAACGTTAGAAACTCTGGTACACATTGCATTATACATATCTCAGATTTCCTGGATTAACTAGGAACCATAAAAACTGTGAAGGTTTCCCAAGAGTGGTTATTTAAAAGTTATGATTTTGTGTGGCATCTTCCACGGGATTAGTCATGAGTGGCAAATAAAGGCTGCCAAGTCTAAACTACTCAGATGCTCAATGGTGTTTAACTTTTAGTGGCCTTGATAAACAACTTAGGTGGCAGGTTATTTATTTATTTATATCTTATTTATTTGAGAGAGAGAGTGTGATCATGAGCAGGGGGAGAGGCAGAAGGAGAAACAGACTCCCTGCTGAGCCGGGAGCACAATGCGTGACTCAATCCCAGTACCCTGGGATCACGGCCTGAGCCGAAGACATGCTTAGGAAGGCAGACGCTTAACCGACTGAGCCACCCAGGCGCCCCTTGTTTGTTTTTTTAACCCACAAAACTTCTTTCATTTGTTTAACTCATCATTATGTGGCTGCTAAGCAGTGAGCTAGATCTTGAAAAACCACGTTGGGAAAACAAGTTGGTCAAAAAACTTGCTTCTAATTAGGCTGTAGATTTACTGCCAATTTCGCTTAACCACTGAATTTTGGCTGTAAGAAAGAAAGATTAGAGTTACCTTTTTTTTTTTTTAAGATTTTATTTATTTATTTGACAGAGACACAGCGAGAGAGGGAACACAAACAGGGGGAGTGGGAGAGGGAGAAGCAGGCTTCTCGCTGAGCAGGGAGCCTGATGCGGGGCTCGATCCCAGGACCCTGGGATCATGACTTGAGCCGAGGACAGATGTTTAACGACTGAGCCACCCAGGCACCCCAGATTAGAGTTTTCTACCTCACTGAATGGATGAATAAATTTCACTGCCAGATTCAAATTCCCAAACTCCTAATAGCACAAAGCTCTAGTATACTTTTTTTTTTTTTTAAAATATTTTATTTGTTTATTTGAGAGAGAATGAGATAGAGAGAGAGCATGAGAGGGGGGAGGGTCAGAGGGAGAAGCAGACTCCCTGCCGAGCAGGGAGCCTGATGCGGGACTCGATCCCGGAACTCCAGGATCATGACCTGAGCCAAAGGCAGTCGCTTAACCAACTGAGCCACCCAGGCGTCCCTAGTATACTCTTAATTAAACTAATTGCATTATGTGAGAGATCAAGCAAATACACAGAAAAATCAGCTGGGCCATTTTGTCTGTGCTTGTTTAGCCATATTTTCCTCCCTACTTTCTAGTCTCCACATTCCCACTTTCAAATCTCCAATAACAAATACTTTATTGGAATATATATTAAGGCTTCTACTGTTGTCCTTTAATGTTAAAGGTGCCAGTATAATGGTTTCAGTTCTTCTGTGAAGTTTAAACTATTCTCTAAAATCACTGTTTTGTTTTTCCCCATGGTTATTAAGAAGCACAGTCTGTTATACAAAAACCAAAGTGAATAAATGGGCATATGCCAACCAAATAGTGGTACAGCCAGGAAATGACTTGATGTGAGGTTAATACAAAAGTTCTTTTTAACCTATGGAAGAATATAGCTTTTCCTTTAAGAAGAAAGAAAATAATTTATAGAAATAGTCTATTAATATTCACATGTAAGTGCTTGTTTTCATAATTCTACTGCTTAACATTTAATATTCTTAATTTAATACTACTCAAAATAAAGAAGAATTTGGAACCCAAAACCTTCTCCTAGCCCACTTGCAAACTTTTTCTGCAAGGGGTCAGAAAATATTTTAGGCTTTTGTCCCTAACTCATCTTACATGGGAAAATGCAAACTCTCCTTTAAACAAGGAAAAAATGTTTTTGAAATTCAGGGGTAGGAGGGAGTAGGTGAAGAGCAGGTGAAAAGGCAAGAGAGGGAGCAATTAAAAAACACGCAGATATAGTCAAATAGAAAAAGGATTAACTTCATTAGGTTACCTTCTGTGGATCTCAATTCTTCTTCTGTTGAAGTATTTTTTATACCCAGGTTATCATCACTGTCACATTCTGTAAGGCAGAATCAATAAATGCAAATTTATTTCTGAAAAAGTTACTGTGCCATAACTTATGTATTCTCAAACAACCTTATTTTCGATGACCACTTCCATACCCAAGCTTACTAATTACAATTCATTATTATACCTCTTTCCTTGAAAGTTTGCTTTTAAAATGCTTACCAAATACTACTTAAATTAAGGGGGGGGGAGCTAATGAAATAGTCAACTCAATTTTAGCTCTGTATTCAAATCATTTGAAAAATTTCTTTTAGTACAACTGTTGATGAAATATAAAATTCTATTATTTAAAAAACTGGAAATTAAGAAAAGCTAGTATGCTTGTTTAAATCCAGCAAATAAATTCCAAAGTTTAATTTGCATGAAATCGTCTTAAAAATTTTTAAGAATGGTAAGATAAAACTCTTATTTTGAAAATCATGCATTCATTGCTACAGAGACCATGGGTTTAAATTAGCAATACCTCTGCACGGCACAAACTCACTTACCTGACATCTTAAATACTTTCATAATGAAAGACCTAAGTCTATAAAAATGACATTGGCTGACCAGGTATTGCCAAAGTCACTTAAAATTTGAACCAGTGACCAAATATTGGATTTATCACTTTAACTACATTTAAGTCAATATATACATCACAGTGACTGAATCAGGGTTTAAATAACTGAATATAAGTCATATGGACATATTTGATTCTGTGGAAAATATGTAAAAATTCAAATATACATTTAAAAGATAAAGATTTTTTAAGTGTTTATAAATGAAAACCACTATATTTCACTTTGCTGCAAAAATTTAAGTCACCTTTTGCCAGTCTAGCAAAAATATTGTTGTTGTTGTTGTTTTTACAATCTGTTATATACACCTAGGAATTCAAGTATTTCAAGCAATGTTTTAGGGAAATAAAACATTCCATTGACAACCTGAAGAACAATAAATTAAGCCTTAAAACATTAGAAATAAAGAGAAAGTACCCAAGGTTTTTGTTATTACAATTCAAAGTTAATGCCAGTCAAAAGAAGCATGTCTTAACTGGACTAAACAATTCATCATTGCATACAAGGCCTAAGGCAAAACTGTAGGTTTGAATCACAAGGATCAGCATGAGTCTCAGCTGCAAAAATTAAAAAGGTTTCCTTTCCCTTAAACAGCACCCCCTGAAGCAGAGAAAATTATGAATATTCTTTCCTATTTTCATTACCTTAAAAAGAATTGTATCATATAGATTTTTAGGATGTTGCCCAAAGCAACAACCTATAGTCAGTCTCATTAACAGGCTGAAGAAACAGGGAGACAGACTTAAAATTAAGTTCAACAATTATTTTATATAATGTCTCCTGGAGAGACCACGATGCTACTTCAATCAGCCACATTTTCACAGCATAGGTGAACTTTTCTGTTCAATATTTAAGATGGTTTTAAAAATCTGTGTAATTGGGGCGCCTGGGTGGCTCAGTCGTTTAGCGTCTGCCTTCGGCTCAGGTCATGATCCCAGTGTCCTGGGATCGAGCCCTGCATCGGGCTCCCTGCTCGGCGGGAAGCCTGCTTCTCCCTCTCCCACTCCCCCTGCTTGTGTTCCCTCTCTCGCTGTGTCTCTCTCTGTCAAATAAATAAATAAAATCTTTAAAAAAAAAAAAATCTGTGTAATTGATATGGCTCTATAGATACCAACTATACTTAAGGCTTCCTTCCACCCATTCATTCCAAAATGAAAACATAACGTAAACAGATATGACAAAGTCCTAGGTCTTGTGGTGTTCATATTCAAAAAAAATTATCTTAAAGCATAGTAAAATCTGTTTTCAGTGTGAATTCACTAATTCATGATATCTTCTGTTCAAGTTCATCCTTGTAATACCTAAGAAAAAATATCTAGGTAAGTTAATACTTCACATAAAACTGCAAGGAAGATATTTAACTACTAAAGAATTATAAGCAACTGAACACAGAAACTGTGTTGTTTTTTTTTTTTTTTTGTAAAGATTTTATTTATTTATCTGAGACAGAGAGAATGAGAGAGAGCAAGCACATGAGAGGGGGGAGGGTCAGAGGGAGAAGCAGGCTCCTCGCCGAGCAGGGAGCCCGATGCGGGACTCGATCCAGGGACTCCAGGATCATGACCTGAGCCCAAGGCAGTCGCTTAACCAACTGAGCCACCCAGGCGCCCAAAAACTGTGTTTTTAAAAAGAAAATTTTACAGAAATCAAGTCAATGTTCTTCAACTAAGTTACAAGATCTGGCTAAGTTGTGTTATATTTAAGAGTCCACAGAATTTTTTATATAAGCAATTGTCACCAATGATATAGTAAAAAATGGTAATGCAGAAATTCAGTCACAGAAAAGTGGGGCTGAGATAGGGGCTTCTTTGTTTAATTATGAGATAAAAGGGAATTTACTTCATTGTGCTGATCACTTTCCTTAGCTATGTTTAACATATAATCAGAAATATCAGAACCCACAATCAAACCTCTTTATTTTCTGCCCCTCCCATGCATCTTCCTAAATGTTATTAAAAAAAAAAAACAACAACACAACTCTTATATTTGGTATCTTTACACAAACTCTGCAATGTCATTACACTGCAGCAAAAAGTCTCTCATTATATTTTTCAAGGAAATGGTTAGAGTCAATGATTCACACTGAATTCTCTACATCACAAAATCAGACATTTGTGTCAGTAAAAGCCTCAGCCTTAGCAGGAGATACTGATAAGGAGAAAAATACTTGCAGATAGCTTATTTTAACCTTTCTGGACCTCTGCTCCCTCATCTATGAAATGGGACAAGCTAACACATCCTACCTCAAAGTGTTGCAAAGAGAATTAAATAACATGTGGAAGTTATTCTTTAAACATGTTTTTAAACGTCTTCAAACATTACAAATATAAAAAATAGCTAGCATTAGTGGCTGGCACATTATAGCCTTCAATAAAGATTAGTTCCCTTGGGCGCCTGGGTGGCTCAGTTGGTTAAGCGACTGCCTTCAGCTCAGGTCATGATCCTGGAGTCCTGGGATCGAGTCCCGCATCTAGCTTCCTGCTCAGCAGGGAGTCTGCTTCTCCCTCTGACCCTCCTCCCTCTCCTGCTGTCTGTCTCTCATTCCCTCTCTCAAATAAATAAATAAAATCTTAAAAAAAAAAAAGATTAGTTCCCTTTTGGGGAGTCTGGGTGGCTCAGTCAGTTAAGCATCTGACTCTTGATTTTGGCTCAGGTCATGATCTCAGGGTTGTGAGATGGAGTCCTGCCTTGCCTCGGGTTCGGCGCTGGGCATGGAGTCTGCTTTAGATTTTCTCTCTCCCTCTGCCCCTCCCCGGAGCCTCCCTCTCTTAAAAAAAAAAAAAAAAGTTCCCTTTCTTTTATTTTTACATTTTTTTTAAAGTAAGTTCCACACCCAAAGTGGAGGCCAACGTGGAGCCCAACGCAAGGTCTAAAATCATGACCCAGAGAGCAAGGCGTGAGCTGAAATCAAGTCAGATGCTTAACCAACTGAGCCACCCAGGTGCACCCCCCGCCCTTCTCTTCTTTAAAACATTCAAAGATTTTATTTATTTGAGAGAGAGAGGGTGCGAGAGTGTGTGGGGTGGGGGTGGGGTAGGAACAAAAGGGAAGGAGCAGAGGGGGAGGGAGAGGGACAAGCAAATTCTGCACTTAGTACAGAACCAACTTGGGGCTGGATCCCATGATCCTGAGATTATGACCTGAGCCAAAACCAGGGGTTAGTAGCTCAACCAACTGAGCCACTCGGGTGCCCCTGTTCTTTAAAACATTTAAGTGACAAGTTATAACCGCATTTTTGGAATATGACTCGAGTTAGAATCAACATATATTTGTGAATAAAATGTAAAAGGTCCAAAAGAAGAGAAAGTCTACCTGGCTCCTCTGATTAGAATTACTAGAAAGGATCCATGTATCTTGGCAAGTTTTAAAACAGTGAGGAGTACACTATAAAACAGAACTGATAAAGGATAAGGGGGCCAAAGGTGTCAATTAAGAACAAATTAATAAATGTTTTAAAATACCTCTACATGGATTTATATTTATACATTTATCCTGTGCTGGAATCCTGATGCTTAGAAGGAGAGAGATTTTTATAGGGCAAAAGCCATGACATTTGCAAATCTCAAACTTAAGTCTATACGCTTACTTTGCTGCAAAAAGTAAATGACTTACCCTAAGTCAGAGATCTAAAAAAGTACCAGTAGTAAAGCTACTTAGCTGTTCCCTCCATGCCAAGCTAAAACGTAATACCTTATGGCCAACTGGCTGGACATTCATATCAGCCACTCTGAATATCTTTATTTTTACTGAGATAAACACCTCCTGAAAAAAACCTTCAATTAACTGAAAAACTGGCAAAGACTAAAAATAAGATATCGCATAATCACTGATTCTCATGACACTATTCAATAGATTCTTCCTTGTTTATACAGGAAGCTCCAGTCTAATATCACTTTCTGGTCCTACTAATGGAAAATTTCTGAAAAGTTAGAAAGAAATAAGAGGTTCAAACTTCTATCATTTGTCTCTGCTATGGTGGAGATTTTTTTAAAACTGAAAAATCAGCAGACTGTCTCTAAATCAATGATTAATATAAGAGAACTTCTCACTGGATGTTAACAGTATGAACTGCTGTCATATCCTAAGGAGAGTTTTGTGGTATGGCTGGTAACTAGGAGGCTTGAGACCACAAATCCCCTGAAGTTGCATGTGATATTATATATACATGTTCATTTTTGAGGAAAGAAGCATTGAAACCTTTTGTCAGATTCTCAAAAAGGTCCACTGATTCCCACCCCAAAACCACACTGCCTTAAGAAACTGTCTAGCTGTCAAATCTGAAGATAGGAACACTGTGCTAATAAGCTAGAAGGAAGGAGTTATCCTGGCATTCTTAGAGTAACCAAAAGTACCTAAAGGCCCAAGAAGAATTAATTACAGTATTTGTGGACATTGAGAAATCTTCTAAGTCCCAACATGTATCAAATATCATTTTTAAACAAATACTATTATTCTACCATTTACAAAGCCATTTGTTAGGAAAGGTGATAGAATAAAGTTATCCAAGGACTGTTCTTTGATTTTCTCGTTACAAAGTTCACTACTAGGCAATTTGATGTCTTTTAAGTCTTCCATAAAAAAAAAAAAAATTGTCTTAAACTGAATCTGAACATACTGTGATTCAGTATAACTTATTTTTTTGAATTTTAGAATTAGTTACAAAAGCATCTTCAAATCTAGGTCTAACTGAAACATCATGATTTAAGGACTATACATATCTCTGGCCACTTAGTTTTAATAATTCTCATTACTTTTAAAATGTAGTGGCTAGGGGCGCCTGGGTGGCTCAGTCGTTAAGCGTCTGCCTTCGGCTCAGGTCATGATCCCAGGACCCTGGGGACTGAGCCCCGCATCGGGCTCCCTGCTCCGCGGGAGGCCTGCTTCTCCCTCTCCCACTCCCCCTGCTTGTGTTCCCTCTCTCGCTGTCTCTCTCTGTCAAATAAATAAATAAAATCTTTAAAAAAAATTAAAAATAAAAAAATAAAATGTAGTGGCTATAGCACATGAAAAGATGCTCAACATCACTAATCATTAGGGAAATGGAAATGAAAACCACAATGAGATACCACTTCACACCCATTAGGATGGCTATCAACAAAAACAAACAAACAAAACCTAGAAAATAAGTGTTAACACAGATGTAGAAAAACTGGAACCCTTCTATACTCTTGGTAGGGATGTAAAATGATATAGTTGCTATGGAAAACAGTACAGAAATATCTCAAAAAATTAAAAATAGAACTAGCTTATGATCCAGCTATTCCACTTCTGGGTACATACTCAAAAGAAATAAAAGCAAGGTCTTGAAGAGATATTTATACATCTGTGTTCATAGCAGCATTACTCACAATAGTTAAAAACATGGATTCAATGCAAGTATCCATTGATGGATAAATGGATAAGCAAAATAAAGTCTACACATACAATGGAATATTGTTCAGCCTTAAAAAGGAAGGGAATTCTTACCTTTGCTATAACCCAGATGAAACTTGAGGACATTATGCTAAGTGAAACAGGCCAGGTACAAAAAGACAAATGCTGTATGATTTCACTTATATGAAGTATTTAGTCAAAATACTATAGAATGGTGTTTTCCAGGGGTTGGGAAAAGGGGAATGGGGAATTACTGTTAAATGGATATAAAGTTTCAGTTTTGCAAGATAAAAAGAGCTGTGAAAATGGATGATGGTGATGGCTGCACAAAATGTAAATGTAGGAAACACCTGAAGTACATACTTCAGAATGGTTAAAATGGTAAATCTTATGTTCTGTATATTTTACCACAATAAAAACCTATTGGAAAGAAAAACTAAGGAAAAAAAAAGTGGCTAGGAATCATATTTTCTTCTTATGGTAGTAATAATAAAAATAGCTGCTATTTATTGAGCACCCATAGTACTTTATATGCTGTGCTAGATACTTTATACATATCACTAATTCTTAAGACTTTATAGATATAAAAAGTGAGGGTCAGAAAAAGTTGAGTAACTTGCCTGAAATCACACAGCAAAGCAGCAGCAAAGTTAGCATTCAAACCAAAGAAAGCCCATGCCCTTCTTTATGCACTGTACTATCTCTGCATTTCACAAAAATTCAGAATGAAGTACACACGTGTCCCCAAAGAGCAGTAAATTCAAAAGAGCACTGAATATGAACGAATGATTAAAAAAACACCTAGCACATAGGGGTACTCAGAGGGGAACAATCAGCATGTAATAATAACCTGTATCTTATCTCCAACCCTAATATACCCATGCAGACCTACTTACATGCAGCTCCCATTTCCAAATAAAGTTGGTAAGAGAAGCAAATCCCTAACAGTTTTCACAGTGACAATTACAAAAGAGATGTTCCCCAAAGCAGCAGCATAGGAAAGGAAGAAAAAGGGTCAGCCTTGGGTGGCAAAGATAAAAATTTAAGTACTTTACAGGATATTAAGTAGATGTTGTTAAGGACTGGGGACAGGATGGCAAAAGAATAAAAGAAAAAGATTAAAAAAAAAAAAAGCAGCAACCAAAGATAAGAAAAGCAAATGGATGAAAACAAAAATTACAGAATAGGAAGATAAAATTCAGTACTAAGGCATGACATAAATATGTAAAATAGAGTCGATTTTCCTTTAAAGAGCAGTTGGGCTAATAGATTAAGGATTCCTAACTTTGCAGAAGTAAATTCATCCACTGTAATTCAGTGATGAGAGCAAAATTCTTCAGAATGGGTTTTCAATCAAGATGTGGCTCCAAACATACTGAAAGAAAAAAATAGCTAGGAGGAGAGTTGGAAAACTTAGGGCATATAGTAAAAATGCCAAAAATAGGTTTTCATTGAGGTCATATATCAGTATCTTCAAATCTTAGTCATGGCTGCAAACCATTAGGATATTTAAAAATTTGTTCTTTTCTTCTACCATATTTCAGAAATTACGAAAAAAAACTCATCTGAATCCCTAGAATTGCATCCTTTCTTAAATACTTCTTAGTGAAACTGAACATAAGCACACTCTTTCACTGAACAATATCAGAAAGTCAGAGAAAACAGTGTAAATCCCGGGAATAGGACAGGAGGTACCAACCTCTTTCAAGGAATTAAAGATCTCTCAGGGCTTCATTTTTGTCCCTGTCAACCTCTTAAAATTGTCTTTTTTTTTTTTTTTTGCCATATTATTTATTGCTTTCTGGTTTAACCTATAAGCAGTTAGCTTTCTGAAAAAGTGAAGATAAATCTGGTATTTTAGAAACTGAAAATCTGGATTCTGAGCTTTGCAAAACTGCACTAACATATGAATATATATTTTATATACTTGAATACAGATTTTATCTAATAGATCAGAAAAGGCTCCAGAAAATTCTAAAACACTAAAGAATGAGAGAAAAGTAAAAAATAAGAAATATAGAAGTATGAGAAGACGATGCTCTAGTGAGCAGCCAACAGTTCACTAGTGGACAGCAGTTTATTGGTTTCTCTCAGCAGTGAAGTCTCCTCCTCTTGGGCGGTTTGCACTGTGACTGCAGCTGCGTACCTTTGGTGGTATCAGATATGCTATTTAACAAGGCACACATCATATCTCCCTCTAAATGGTGAGGGTTTAGTATATGTGCTGGCCTCTGAGTCTTCTTAAATTGATTCTCTAGCTCCAGAAAACCTTGATCTCCTGAGAGGATGGTGAAAGGAATTTGCTTGGGTAGTTGTTCATCTAGACGGCCAGCCTAAATTGGAACAAAATGCATATGTTGATAGAAATCAGTACTTGAGGTTTAAATTAAGTTACATCTATTTCAGAATGAACACATACCTAGAAAGGTGTATTTATTTAAGATTTTATTACTTTTAATTTTTTTAAAAGATTTTATTTATTTATTTGACAGAGAGAGACAGACAGGGAGAGAGGGAACACAAGCAGGGGGAGTGGGAGAGGGAAAAGCAGGCTTCACGCCGAGCAGGGAGCCCGATGTGGGGCTCGATCCCACATGACCTGAGCCGAAGGCAGCCGCTTAACCAACTGGGCCACCCAGGCGTCCCATGATTTTATTACTTTTTTTTTTTTTTTAAAGATTTTATTTATTTATTTGAGACAGAGAGAATGAGAGACAGAGAGCACATGAGAGGGGGGAGGGTCAGAGGGAGAAGCAGGCTCCCCGCCGAGCAGGGAGCCTGATGCGGGACTCGATCCAGGGACTCCAGGATCATGACCTGAGCCGAAGGCAGTCGCTTAACCAACTGAGCCACCCAGGCGCCCGATTTTATTACTTTTTAAAATGAATCTCTATACCCAACGTGGGGCTTGAACTCAACCTTGAGATCAAGAGTTGCATGCTCCACTGACGGAGCCAGCCAAGCACCCCTAGAAAGATATATTTAGCTTGTTTTCTAGCTCCCACCAAAGTATGATATAAAGATCTCCTTCATAAATAAAATACGCCATATTTAATCAAATGTAAAATGCCATCAATTATCAGATATTTTATGTGCCACCAAGAAAGAAAAAAAAAAAAAGCCAAAAGAAGTACATAAAGCTGGAATGCTATAAGGGCTACATACTTAATCTAAGGGTAATACATAAGAAATAAATCTGCCATAGAGAGAGGGTAAGCAAGGTAATTTGCATAACTCAATCTTAGCACTGAATAAATGGAAAAGGAAATGTCTTATGGTTTAAAATGTAAGCAGCAGCCAACAAGTTTGCAGAGAGGGACAGTACCTGGCTGGCTTAGTCGGTAGAGCATGTGACTCTTGGTCTTGGAGTCATGGGTTCGAGCCCCATGCTGGGTGCAGAGATTACTTAAATAAATAAAAAACTTAAGGGGTGCCTCGGTGGCTCAGTTGGTTAAGGGTCCAACTCTTAATTTTGGCTCAGGTCATGAACTCAGGGTTGTGAGATGGAGCCCTGTGTCAGGCTTCACACTGGGCATGGAGCCTGCTTAAGATTCTCTCTCCCGCCCTCTCCCCCTTGCCCCTCCCCTCTTTCTAAATAAATAAATAAATAAATAAACTTTAAAAAAACACACACAGAAATACCTAAAAAACAAATCTGCAGAGTAAATTCATGCTATCAGTGTGATACATAAATCCTTAAGCAGAGAATTTAATTTAAAATGGGTCTCAGGTTGGTAGCTTCTCTAGGTGACTGGCAGAGAAGCAAATGCAAATCCCATCTAGACCAATGGTGACTTTAAGGTGCCCCCCAATTTCAGATGTGTTAAAATGTCAAAGTATCTTAGCATACATGAAGTACAATGTCATCTCTTGACCGTTATTCTATAAATAGTTAAGGGTCTACAATGAGTAGCTGACAGTCTGCTAGGAACTGGGGAAAAAGGCAGTAAATAAGTATGATATGGGCCCTTGCCCTCATTAGTCATAAGTAGAACCCAATGCAGAAGATTTTATACAAAAATACAGCACTGAAGCATGCTCTATAGGTGTCATTACGATCCAAGTGGAAAGGAAATTCCAAATGGGTCCTAGATTCATGTTAGATTTTTAATAAAACACTCACTCACATGCATACATATGGCAAAATCAGCAGCATCTTTCCTTTTACTACAACGAGGATGAAGGAAGAAGCATCCAATCCTATTCAGGTAATTATAGATCTTACAGTTGAGTGGAGGCTTCCAATTGGTGTTTCCTCCTATTATTTTTAGAAAAGGCATAAATGATAGTCAAACAGAAAAAAAAAGAAGAAAAGAACACTAGATACAACTGAAAGCTCAATCATGAAAAAACACTATTAGAGAAAAATTTTTCTAGAGGGTAGGTACTAGATTAGAATGCAGAATTCAATTCTAGTATGGGTATCACCATTTTGTTGCTTTACAAAATCTTGGCAAAACAGGCCAACTTCCTTCAATCTGCCTATTCATCTGGAAACACAGAGGTATGTTAGTGAGAATCAAAAGTAATGTGTGTGATAAGACTCTGAATGGTATACTTCTAAAAAACCGTATTAGTGGTTTTTTTCACAAATATGTCAAGGCTACTCAGTGGATAGAAATTATGGGCAATCAGCAAAGCTAAATTTACTAAAAGACTGTACTGGATAACTTTATCCAGGTCAGTACATTTCTATCTTAAATCCAATCCTCCTCTTTTTATGTTGTTCCCTATCAAACATGAAGTTTATTGGATGTTCACTATACTAACCTTCTGTAAATCAAAGAAGTCTCTCTCCCTGTTTGGTCAATGGTTTGTAAAGAGATATTTAGATGAATACAGTAAGGATGAACTGAAGAGGCAGTTGTGGCATGTTGAAAATCATACTAGTTCTGTAGCCATGAGGCCCAACCAAGTTCAAAAGCTAACTCTACTATTTATTAGTTTTATACTTCGGAAAAAAAATAAACTCAGCATACTTTCTTATATTTAAAAAACGAGGTAAATATAATAATCAGTAAACATGAATTAATATGAAGCATAGTACCTGGCACACTGCAGGTGTTGAATAAAGGCTTTTTCAGTATGTATCTAAAGATCCACAAACTTTAGGTCACCAAAGAGAATTAACATTTACCACACAGAAATGTAAAGAGAAAAATATTCTAGCAGAGTAGCTATAATGCAAAGTGACAATATTCTAATTATGTTTGTATGTTCTAATCAAGAAGGTTCAAGAGCAGTCCTTTTAACGTGAAACATATTCTAATGGAAAAAAGAGGAAAGGGTATCATTTCAAATGTTTTCCTTATCAACCATACCTTGAAAACCCCAAATAAATGTTCCTTGGTTAAGATGCCCTGGCAGATGACCAAAAAAGTTTGACCAGTTATCAAAGTCTACAAAGACTATATGAGTCATGGTTCGCAGATAATCCAAATCTGGAAGCTCAACAACTTCTTCATCTGAGAAGAGAGAAACATTAACCTGAATTTGGTTAAGAATTAGCTAAAAACATTTTAATTGCTCAAGTTTAAAAGATATTAGAGACTATACAAAAATGTTAATTTTATTAATTTCTAAACCTTTTCATGAAGTCCAAACTTGTACATGACACAGTATCCTAACACCAGATAAAAAATATTCTGAACATTTCAAAAATTTCATTATTCTTTCTATATATACATGCCACTGACCCTAAAGCCTGCCTTTCTTTTTCTAATTTTTTTTTAAAAAGGCCTATTTATTCAGCATCATGATGAGGGTATCACATTTAGCAATCAACAGCATAGGTGTTAAAAAAAAATCTGTATTAAAATCCTTTGTTGGAATGCTTTTTTCCATAGAAGAGAAACTAAAACAATCTGTTATATTAGTCACAAATACAGTGCTTGAGATTTTTTGCCCATACACATGAGTATTGTCTCAAACATGTCTTTTTTGTAGCAGCTAGGCCCTGCCACCACTGTTTGGTTGAGTTCACAAATCCGTTGTAACATGCAGCTTCCCTGTCACTTCTCTGGCTCTTCTCTCCTGCTAAACTTCGTTTCCTGGCAGTAATTAAAACTTTCTGCCACCGCTATGCCACTGCTGCTGCTGGAACCGCCATAGCCATGTTGGTTTTGTGGTTTGGAAAAGTACTGGCCTCCACCACCACAGGGGCCAGAGAGTCTGCCTCCAAAATTTCCTTCTTCCATGGGTCCAGAATTTCAAGACTGATTGGTTGTAATTGCCAAAATCATTACAGCTTCCACTACCTCCAAAACTGCTCCTATCATTACCAAATCCATTATAGCTAAGGATTTCTTTAAAAGTAATTTATACAAGGAATTTTTAAAAAAATAATGTACTGGAGGGATGCCTGGGCGGCTCAGTGGGTTAAGCATCTGCCTTCAGCTCAGGTCATGATCCTGAGTCCTGGGGTAGAGTCCCTCATTGGGCTCCTTGCTCAGAAGGGAGCCTGCTTCTCCCTCTGCCTGCAGCTCCCCCTGCTTGTGCTGCTCACTCTCTCTGACAAATAAATAAATAAAATCTTTAAAAAAAAATAATGTATTGGAGGAACTAGAAGACCAAGTTTTGAGGCTAAATAACCAAAATCTTGTACCCTCCATCAAAATAAAATTTCAAGGTTATCTGTTAAGAACTTCTCCCACCAGAAGTTTCTTTTCCCAATCTAGACTGATTAATTAGTAACCTGTTAGCTATGTTAAAAACCCTAGAGAGCAGAAATGAAATAACCTACAACCCTGCTACCATAAAGTGGTGCATAAGAGGTCCTGGTGGCACACCAGCACCTCCCACCATAAACACATCTTTTCTTGGTTCTCTTAGATTCTTTCCTCTTCCACCATTTTCCAACTCTTGTTCTCCATCCCTCTCATTTCTTTCATACTTTTCTATAATGATAAGGCCTTGAAGTTTCTAGTGGTTAGCAATGTAAACCTTAATATTTGAAACTATTTTTAAAATGACTAGGTTTTACTCTACCTAATAGAGACTCCTTCAAATATACTACTGCCATCTCCTCCCCATTTCCAAGCCACCCATCTTCTTTTATCTTTTCTTAAAATTCTTAGTAATTGTAGGAGTCCCTGGCTAGCTCAGTCGGTGGAGTATGTGACTCGATCTCTGGGTCGTGAGTTTGAGCCCCATGTTAGGTGTAGAAATTACTTAAAAAAATTTTTTTTTAATTCTTAGTTAACTGTAGATTTAGATACTACAATCATCTACCAAACACAGACCAACATAAATTCCCAAAAACTAATCGGAAAAACAAAAGAAAAGCACAAGAGAATATAAAAACAGTGTGACCACTGCTTTACTGTTTAAAGTAGAGCTGAATGGGTCAGTAGCAGGTCATGTAATCATTTCTTACATAAAACATGCCATGACTAAAGATGATACTGAGATCTACACATGCTGTAGAGCAAGGCTGCATAAACTCAATAGTTCACAAAAATAGTTTATAAAAAAATTTTAGGGGCACCTGTGTGGCACAGTTCATTAAACGTCCAACTCTTGGCTTCGGCTCAGGTCATGATCTCAGGGTCATGAGATCAAGCCCTGAGTCAGGCTCTGTGTTCAGTGTGGAGTTTGCTTGAGTTTCTCTTTCTCTCTCTCCCTGTGCCCCTCCCGCTCATGCGTAAGCTTTCTCTCTAAAACAAATAAATCTTTAAAAAAACATTTTAGCCAAAATTTTCATAGATCCTCACTGTCCCCACTATATATTGTATAATTTACCAAAATCTAATATTTATTTAAAAGAATATACACTTAAAATTATACTTCTAAATGAAATAAAAACATTGTACCCTTCTAGACTTACTTAGTCTTATCACATGGTGCAAGAAGTCAAGTCTAGAGTAATTACAAAGGAATCTATACCTCAGTTTTCTCCCTGGTTTCTTGCTACCACTTGTAACTTTTTTTTTTTTTTTAAAGACTTTATTTATTTGAGAGAAAGAGACAGAGCACAAGCAGGGGGAGTGGCAGGCAGAGGGAAAGGGAGAAGTAGGCTCCTCACTGAGCAGTGAGCCCGATGCAAAGCCTGATCCCAGTGCACTGGGATCATGACCCGAGCCAAAGGCAGACACCCAACCCACTGAGCCACCCAGGAGCCCCTGTAACTCTACTTCTAATTGCCATTTTCACTCTAAGTAATAGTTTTGCTTCCAAGAAAATCATAACAAAAATATACAAATTCTGAAGTGATCTTTAAGACTTCTCATACTTATAAAATTAGGCCAAAATATGAGGATGTGGAGGAAAAGGAACCCTTCCTTATACACTGCTGGTGGGAATGCAAACTGGTACAGCCACTGTGGAAAACAATATGGAGGTTCCTTGAAAAATTAAAAAGAGAATTACCATATAATCCAGTAATTCTACTCCTGGATAGTTACCCAAAGAATATGAAAATACTAATTCAAAAAGATATACGCATCCCTTTGTTAAATGCAGCATTATTTACAATAGTCAAATTATGGACACAACCCAAGTGTGCACTGATAAATGGATAAAGATGACATGGCATGTATGTGCATTTATATATTTATATATATATATATATATATATATATATATATATATAAACAAAATATTACTCAGCCATAAAAAGGAATGAAATCTTGCCATTTGCAACAACATGGATGGATCTAGAGGGTATAATGCCAGAAAGACAAATACCATAGGATTTCACTCATGTGGAATTTAAGAAATAAAGGGAAAAAAAGACAAACAAAAAACCAGATTCTTAAATATAGAGAACTGGTGATTACCAGACGGAAGTTGGATGGGGGGATGGATGAAATAGGTGAAGGGCTTAAGAGTACACTTTATCATAACGAGCACTGACTATTACATAGAATTGGTGAATTACTAATATTGTACACCTGAAACTAATATGTTAACTACACTGGAATAAAAAAAAATTTTTTAATAAAAAAAGATTCAGCCAACAACAACAAAAGAATAAAGTCAAAATAGAAACAAAAAGAGTTCACTTGATTTATCATCTTTTTAATGAACCTAAATCTAAATGATAAGAAGAGTCTAAATGTTCAGGATAACTTTCAAATCTGACTTTCAGAAAGACTATCAATTTCCATCATCTCCCAAAATTCCTATGCTTTTTGTAAAAGAAAATGTTATCTTAAACACATTGTTAAAAGCTAATATATATTCGGGGCACCTGGGTGGCTTAGTTGTTAAGCGTCTGCCTTCGGCTAGGGTAATGGTCCCAGGGTCCTGGGATCGAGCCCCGCGTCGGGCTCCCTGCTCAGCAGGAAGCCTTCTTCTCCCTCTCCCCACTGCTCCTGTTCTCTCTCGCTATCTCCTCTCTCAAGTAAATAAATAAAATCTTAAAAAAAAAAAAAAAAGCTAATATATACTCTTTGTCCCCTTAAGTTTAGAGTAGTTGAATGAATATTTAAATATTAATATTTATTAGTGTTTAGGAATATACATCCCTAAAAAGTGTACACACTAATTAACTGATCATCCCACCATGTTTCTTACTTCAAAACTGAGTCATTATTAGCTTTCACAAAAATGATGTCTACAATACACGTATGTTTCTCTATCAGCATATGGAATTTGCACAGACATTAGAATTGAAAAGCCATACCTATATTCTGACAGCTTAGGTCATTCTCAGCTCCTTTCTCCGTGTCTGAATTTTTTGGATGGCTCACTGTCTGTTTCAGTTTTCTCTCTGTACGTGAGGCACTGGCAGCAAACTTGTATAGGCTTGTTTTCTCAGATCCAAAATGAGCCACACTGGGTTTCCGTAAAAAGCAATGTTTTCTATGGAAGTGCTGCTGAGCACTCTCAGGATCATGAAATGCTTTAGTGCAGGTGCCACACTTGATCACATACTGTTGCTCCTCTTCCTCCTCACTGTTTTCTTCTCTGTGCACTTGATGGATATGAGTGTTAATGTCAGTTACGCTCTGTGCTGTTGCTGAACACAAGCTGCAGCGAAACCACAGTTTGCCTTTATCCAACATGGTGTGGAGACATCTACTATAATCTTCCTTTCTGTTGACTTTACAGATGTAACTCTCACGGCAACCACAGGTTAACAAGTTACTAGTCTCTATTACTGGAAAATCATTCTCAGTTTTAATTGAAGTTTCAGTTTTTTCAGGCACAAACACATAATCTATGCTGTGGTGCTCCTTATAATGACTTAAAAATGCTTCTTCCACATTAAAGATAAGATCACAAAGCCCACAGAAGTACTTAACCTTTATTTCATTGTTATGCTCATCTTGGCAATGGCGGTATAGTGTTTCTACCTTGTGAAAAGTCTTTTTGCAATGGGCACAGCTGTATCTATGAAACTGGTGACTTGCTAAAGACATGCAATGCTGTTTTACACATTCTTGGGAATCAAACATATCTTCACAAATTCGGCATTGCCATTTACCCCTTGGAGGACTGTTTGCTGGAGAATGATCAATAATAGTAATAGTTGAAGAAGGAGTCTCAGCAGTCACATTACTCACCAGTGTTGTAGAAGATGATGGCAAAGTTTCACCTTCTACCTCATCTGTCTCATAAAAATATCTGTGTCCATTATGAAATTCAGTCACGTGTGCCATGATAGTCTCTTTTCTCGTTAACTCCTTTTTGCATGTCCGACACCAGAAAAGAAAGTTATTTAAATGTGCTCCTCCATGAATTCGGCTCATGTGTAAACGGATGACCCCTGAATCTTCACACACCTTTCCACAGACCACACACTTATAACACATTGTGTTTGCTGAGAAAACATGCTTTTCCACTGCGTCTTCACTTGGGAATCGTTGATGACATTCACAAAACCAAGTTTTTACAACTGACTTTTCTTTCTGAACACAAACTATACCTTCATGGTTTCTACCTTCTAAATTCATCTTCTTTTTTGGAACAGTGGTGCAATCTTGTGAGCTAGATTCTTGAACAGACATAGTTCTTTTAAGTGATGAAAATTTTGATTGATCTAGTAATAGATGCAAGTCAGAAGGAGGTTTGTTCCCTTCACTGCTGTGGCAATAAAGTAAGACTGATTCTTCCATTGAGGTAATGACTCGGACTTTGTGCCCTGAATTCTGCTTGTGATTTCGGGTACTGGTTTCATCCATAAAGACTTGCTTGCAATTTGGACAATAACCTCTTAATACGAATTTTTCTGCAACTTGGGCAATGCTCTTCTCAGCTACAGCTACAGGACCAGCATTTCGACAACGAACTCTAAATTGGATAAAAAAATAAATGCTTTCGTAAGTACTTTCTAAATACAGTAACTCTGCTTTTTCATAGGAATTATAAACAATGTACACATAAAATACTGAAAGATATTTTTCAATAAAAATGCAGATAATAGAATAATTTCATCTCAAAATACCTGAGTATTACCTACATTTTGTCTGTTTCTAATCCATATGCAGAACAGTAAAACTAAAATCAAGATTAAAAAATTCATGCAAGTATTTGGAAAATAAATCCCTAACTCTTTAGAAGTTAAACAACAAATTTCTAATAAATCTATGGGTCAAAGAACAAATTAAAAGGGAAAAGGTAAAATATTTTTAAATGAATGAAAATGAAAACAGCTTATCAAAATCTGAAGGTAAAGCAATGCTTAGAGGAAAATTTATAACTTTAAATGTTTATATAGAAAAAGAAGGTCCAAAGGCAATTTAAGCTGCTACCTTAAGCTAGAAAAGGATAAGCAAATTAAATCCAAAGTTTAAAGAGCAGAAATCAACAAAGTAAAAAATGGGCAAACAATAGAGAATCACCAGTAAAGTCAAATTCTGGTTGTTTTTAAAGATCAACAAAAATCTATTTGAGACAGATTGTAGAAATAAATATAAAAGCTAAAAATAAAAAAAAAAAGCTGAATTTCATAAAAAATGAAGTAAACAAAATATATTTCTGAAGCAAGAATAAGCAAAGGATTCTCAGACAGGACAGAGAAAACAACCATCAAAAGAAAACTACTAAATTACACTTAAGGAGATTAAAAGCTTCAGCTCATCAAAAGACATAATATGAATATATAAAGTCTAGACTGGGAGAGAATTATATTCATATTTCTGACAAAATATTTGTATCTAGAATACATCAAGAACCCCAACTCACTATGAAAAAAAGCAAACAATCCAATTTTTAAACTAGGCAAAAGACTTAGCTATTTCACAAAGATAAATGAATGGCCCATAAACCCAAGAAAAAGTGCCCAACATCATTGTTCATCAGGAAAATGCAGATTAAAACCACAAAGAGACACTCAAAAGAACAGCTAAAATGAAAGACTGGCAATACCAAACCTTTGCAATGATGCAAAGTAACTGGAATTCTCATACTTTGTTGGTACAAACAATGGGAAACTATTTAGTAGTTTCTTATAAAATTAAATATACACCTACTCTTTGATCCCAGCAATTCCACTCCTAGATATTAGTCCAAGATGAATGAAAACCTATGTCCATAAGACTTGTACAAAATATATACAGCTTCATTCACAATAGCTAAAAACTTTAATCCAAACGTCCATCAACATGAGAATGAATAAACAAATTGAGTTCATGTAACAGACTACTACTAACCAATAAAAAGGAACAATGTCCTAAACAATATAGATGAATCTCACAGATAAAATGACAAATACAAAAGAGTACATACTACATGATTCCATTTACATGATGTTCTAAAGGAGATGAAGCCAATGCAAGGTGGAAAAAATATCACAATAGAGACTGCAGGGGTGAGAGGGTGGGTAATGACTGGGAAGGGACACAATGGAACTTTCCACAGAGAGTAATTATTATGATAAAAGTGTAGGTTAACAGATGTAGCCATCTGTCAAACTCACAAAAGTTAAGGTGTGTACACTGCAATGAATTTAATTTGTATCTCAAAAACAGAACTTTCAAAATAATGAAGGGAAATAAGGAGCAAACAGATGTATACATAAAACAAGAATGACAGAGAGGAAATATGGCGGAGGACTAGGCGACCCTATTTCAACTGGTACCCGGAATTGAGCTGGGTATCTACCAGACCACCCTGAGCACCCACGAAACCAGCCTGAGATGTAAGAAGATCTGGATCTCTACAAGCAGAATATCACAGGCGGTTGGTTTTGAGGTAGGAAGGTACGAAGCGGGGAGCCCTGATACCGCGGGCAGATATCGGAGGATAAACAGCAGCGGGAGGGTGCCTGACCGTGGGGATCCTACACCACCAGTGAGCAACAGCCTCGTGCGCTGGGGACTGGGCACAGACTCGGGAGACCGGTAGTGGCAGGGAAAGGACTTTAGGGCAGCCCCCGGGGCGGAAACCCGGAGCAGTGGGGTCATGTGCGTGCGAACTGGGAGCGGCTGGCAGCGGCTGGCGGTTTTAGAAGCAAAAAGGACAGAGACGTGCTCCGACCTGGAGGCAGGACTGGGAGCGCTGCGGAGGGGCGCAGTTTATAGCAGCAGGGACAGAAACGGAGACAGTGTGGCCTGGAGAGCTCACTGAAGAACAGACTGCGATCTCTCTGCTCTGAGGCAGAGGGTTGGAAATGATCTCTTCTGCTCTGACTCGCGGAGGAGACATGGAAAGCTGCCAGGGAAAGGTGCCAGAGAACAAAAGCCCCCAAAACTGATTCCCGCTGAGCCCATCCCCTGCCACAGGGGGGCAGGGCAACTCCGCCCAAACAGGGTTGCCCGAGTACAGCGCGGCAGGCCCCTCCCCCAGAAGACCGGCTGGGAAAACAACAGGCCAGCAACTCTAAGGTCCCAAGAAAACAGGTGCATCATCTTGCTTGGGTTCTGGTCAATAATTTGGACTCTATACATTCCCTCAAACACCCATCAACAGAATGACTAGGAGGAGGAGCCCCCAAAATAGAAAAGACTCAGAGATTATGACCTATGCTGCAGATTTACAAATGGATGCAGATATAACCAAGATGTCAGAGATGGAATTCAGGCTAGCAATTGTGAAGACAGTGGCTAGAATGGAGAAATCAATTAATGACAACAGAGAGTCTCTAAGGGCAGAAATGAAAGCTGAATTGGCAGAACTTAAAAATGCTATCAATGAGATCCAATCCAATCTAGATAATCTAACAGCTAGGGTAACTGAGGCAGAAGAGAGAATAAGCGACCTGGAAGACAATATAATAGATAAAAAGGGAAAAGAGGAGGCCAGGGAAAAACAACTCAGAATCCATGAAAATAGAAT
>NC_138376.1:43904636-43947387 GCF_054177405.1 Leptonychotes weddellii | reverse complement strand
TTTCTTTCCTTTTTTTTTTTTTTTTTTAAATAGGTGAGGAGACAGGATGCCTGGGTGGCTCAGTTGGTTAAGCGTCTACCTTCGGCTCAGGTTATGGTCCCAGGGTCCTGGGATCAAGTCCCGCACCTTGCTCCTTATTCAGTGGGAAGCCTGCTTCTCCCTATACCTGCTGCTCCCCCTGCTTGTGCTCGCTCTCTCTCTGAGAAATAAAATCTTAAAAAAAAAAATAGGTGATGTGGATTAAGTTTATTTAATTTTTTTTTAAGTAACCTCTACACCCAATGTGGGGCTTGAACTCATAGCCCTGAGATCAAGAGTCACACACTCTACCTACAGAGCCAGCCAGGTGCCCTGAAAGCTGTTAACATCTTTAAGTTAACATTCTCTTGAGGAAAAAAAATGTGTTTAAGTTCAACAGCCAACAAATGTCAAAGATCAAATACTGATTAGAAAATCAGTTGCTCTACAGAACCACTATCTCCCTTTTCATTTATATAAAGTGGCAAAGATCTCATTCTTTTTTCTCTTTTATCTATCTTAAACATATTAGAAAGTTTAGCTATATCATAAAGGACCTGAGTTCTCTGAAAATTATGTTAAAGAATGCAACTGGGAGAGTGGGGAAGAGTGGAGAGTTCAGGGAGGCAAGGGGAATAAGAGTGGTACTTTCTGGGGAAGCCAGGTGTTGATTAGTTCCAACGTGGATATCAAGTAATGCAGGTCTCATCAATAAATTCACAGAACACAAACCAGAGATTTACTTATTGTTATTATCTTTCTCTTTTCTATTTATTCTATTTTATCCCTTTTCTTTTTCTCCTTTCAAAGTTTGTCCATCATTACTTTCTCTTTTTTTTCTTTTTCCTTTCTCCTTTCTCTTGGTTAAAAAAGTAAACTCTGCACCTACCATAGGGCTGTACAACCCTAAGATCAAGAGTCACATGCTCTACGGAATGAGCCAGCCAGGCACCCCTTTCACTAGTTTTTCTTAATCTCCCTTTATCCTGGTCCATTCTTCATTCCCTTTCTTTCTTTATAGTTTTCATCTTACAGTCACACACTCTTATAGACTAATACCCCCGGCCAATTTTGTTCCAGGGAAATGCCCAATGCATGATATATGATGGAAAATTTAGAGTTACATTATATAAACCATGAAATGTAAAACGGGTAGGATTCTGACCATATATCAGGCAGTTATATATAGATGATTTGATTATGGACTCCCTTGTATTATTATTTCTTGTGGATTGTTTCAATGCCTTGAATATTTCATACAACAGAAAACTGGGTATTTATCTTTATGGCAGTTTCTACAAAGCCCCTAAGGATTTAAATAGAATGGATCATTATTCTTTTATCATCACCTAATTTTAAGATCTTCAAATGATTATTATATAAATTTAAGGTTTCAATTGTTTTCCTGCCGTTTTGAGTCCTTATGGGGGGGAGGGGGAAGGCCTCCATTAAAAGCTGCCAAAATGCTTATAAATGTGTTCTGTCAACAAACAATGAATAGTATAGCATTAATCATATTTTAATCTTAAAGAGGCATTAAATGACAATACACTTTTTTATCCTTAATTTTTTTATGTAGTCAGAATTATGACAATTTTTATTTATTGTCCATCCACATTCTAGATATTGCCAATTAAGACCTTTATTTAGGGGCGCCTGGGTGGGCTCAGTCGTTAAGTGTCTGCCTTCGGCTCGGGTCATGGTTCCAGGTCCTGGGATCAAGCCCCGCATCGGGCTCCCTGCTCAGCGGGAAGCTTGCTTCTCCCTCTCCCACTCCCCCTGCTTGTATTCCCTCTCTCGCTGTGTCTCTCTCTGTCAAATAAATAAATAAAATCTTTAAAAAAAAAAAAAAAGACCTTTATTTAGCCAAATAGAGGCTCTGGATTAAAATAAATTTGGAGAAAACAATCAATTGAAAGAAAATAAGCTTTGCCCATGGAAAGGCAAAATACAGAAATTTAAATAGCTTTTTTCTTTAAGTAGAATAGTACTGTTTTTAAGTTACTAAGTATTCAAATGTATGCAAACTGGCCTAATTATAAAAGTCTATAAAAGATGAATTTCAGTAGAGTAATTATAAATAAAGTGCTTCTAATCAAAGAGCTGAATTACAATAGCTGGATACTTTGGAATAGATTAAACAAGTCCCTTAATGCTACTCAGAAGTAGAACCTCACTTTTTACAATTAAAGAGAACAATGACTCATTTCTGTTTCCCCAGCTATACCCTATTCAAACATCTCAGCACTCTCCAAAGCTAATTTACGGAATAGCACCATATCAAATATAGCCCAATGCTAAAAGCAGCTGTCCTAGCAATAGATCCTAAACTTCAGTGTTATAGTGTTGTTGCAGGGAGCAAGCAAAAAAATAAAACAACCACATAAAAAGAACATAACTAAAGACCTTAACTCAAGCTTATCAGCCACCAATGAATCAGGTGTGTCCTGAAGATACAGAAAATACCAAGTTCTGTCAAGAATCATAAAGATAGGGGCACCTGGGTGGCTCAGTTGGTTAAGCATCTGCCTTCAGCTCAGTTCATGATATCAGAGTCCTGGGATTGAGCCCTGCACAGTGCTCCCTGCTCAGCAGGGAGCCTGCTTCTCCCTCTGTGCTCTTGCCCTCTCTCTCAAATAAATAAAATCTTTAAAAAGAATCATAAAGACACAGCTAAATGAGTCATTTGTTCTGACTTGACCAGACAAATCATAAACAGATACTCATGAATTCATTTTACAGTGAATTAAAATATTCTGCCAATCTGGAGGCCAGGGATCAGACCTAAAGGGTCTACACAGGACTTCAAGGTATTATGAGATAAACTACTTTTAGAAGAGATCTTAGGAGATCATAAAGCCTTATAGTTCTACTCCATTTTCCTATCAAAATTACCTAGGAATCTTCCCCAAACTACAGATACCATAGCATTATCTCTGGAGATGAGCCCCAGGTATATATTTAAAAGCTCCCAGGTGATTCTGATATAGCTGAATTAAGTCATTAACTTCTACTGAGAACAGAAGCCATCTCAAGAGGGATTTTTTTTTTTTTAAATATGAGCCTTAACAAGAACACCCGAAGAGGCAAAACCATTTACCATAATTTCTAAGTATCTTTTGCTAAAGTAGGTCTCGAATGCCAAGCAGCTCTTTTTTTTTTTTAAAGATTTTATTTATTTATTTGACAGAGAGAGACAGTGAGAGAGGGAACACAAGCAGGGGGAGTGGGAGAGGGAGAAGCAGGCTTCCCGCGGAGCAGGGAGCCCAATGCAGGGCTCGATCCCAGGACCCTGGGATCATGACCTGAGCCGAAGGCAGCCGCTTAATGACTGAGCCACCCAGGCGCCCCGCCAAGCAGCTCTTTTATTTAGTTGAATGACAGTCACATTTGGAACCCAAGTTCTACTAGGCTTCTTTTCTGTGTTCATATGCAAATGTTTATAGCCTACCTTGGATAATATTCAAACAACACTGAGTATCTCTAAGCTGAGCACTCTTCTTAGGTACGCACACAAAAAAGGATTAATAAACCTTGGTCTCTGTCCCCACAGAGGATGGCGTCTGATGGAAGAGACAGGCATACAAACCTCTTAATCCAACGTAACAGGGGAAAAACTGTGTCAGAGAACTTTGGAATTATCAGTGGTAATTTGATTCAAAGAAAAGCCCTCTGAAAACTTTATTTATATTTAAAGATTTAAATCTTTATATTTGAAATTTATATTTAAAGATTATTCATTTGAGAGAGAGAGAGAGAATGCGAGTAGGGGGGAGGGGCAGAGGGAGAGAGAATCCTCAAGTAGACTTCCCGTTGAGCATGGAGCCTGATGCAGAGCTCGATCTTAGAACCCCAAGACCATGACCTGAACCAAAATCAAGAGTCAGATGCTTTAACCGACTGAGCCACCCAGGTGCCCCTGAAAACTAGCTTTAGAACAACAAGGTATCCAGGTTCAAATTGAGCAACGCATGCACAGATACTTCTCATGACTTTTTGCAATTAAATGTTCTACTGGATTAAATCCACAGCTAAGGTTTCTCTGGATATCCCAAGCCTTTTAAACGCTCAGTGTTTATTCTACAAACAGGCTAGAAAAGTTGCCGTGGTAGAAGTGAAAACAAACAAACAAAAAACAAAACAAAACAAAAACAACTCCATCAAATTATCTGGTGGGGGGAAAGTGTTCCATAGTGACTCTTTTGGGAATCTCAGGTCTGCAGAATTAGTGAAGAAGCTACCCAATGCTTTAGATGCCTCCCATGTGGACATGTCCTTATAAAATATCTACACAGGCTGTACTGATGAATGAATAAGTAAATACTAATCCTTTAGATCTCAGCTTAAATTCTATTTCATTAAAGAAGTTTTCCTGACTTCAAATAACCTATCAAAACCCCTCCCATAGACACATGCACTATTTCACATAACTATGAAATAACATGAAAAAATAAATGAGCAATATCTAATGAGGTCAAGGATGACCTATTATATTCAAACCTACTTCTGTCAATGTTGGAAGACAACTGATAAAGTAAACCATTATTAAGTATCACTGAAACTGGGCGCCTGGGTGGCTCAGTTGGTTGAGCGACTGCCTTCGGCTCAGGTCATGATCCTGGAGTCCCGGGATCGAGTCCCACATCGGGCTCCCTGCTCAGCAGGGAGTCTGCTTCTCCCTCTGACCCTCCCCCCTCTCATGTGCTCTCTCTCTCTCTCATTCTCTCTTAAATAAATCAATCTTTAAAAAAAAAAGTATCACTGAAACTAAATTTCAATACTTTATATACTTATTAGCAACTGAATAATACAGATATAACCCCTTAAAGCTTTAGAGAAGCTCAGTAACCTCAGTGTTCCACTCTGATTTCTAAAGAGTACCTGGCATTTTTAGCCACTGGTCCACACACAGTCTTGCTGCTTCTGTATCAGAATGTCCTCGAATAAATTCCAATTCTTGTAACCCGTGAGCATGCTGAAAATCGATTTTTTCCTAAAGGTATTAACAAGAAAATCAATTAACCTATAATTACTAATCTGATTTCCTTGAGAAAAGGATTTTAACACATCAGTGATCAGAAAATATTGATTATCCTTTATCCCTGTAACTCCACATCTAGACATCTATCCCAAAAAGATAAGTGAAAACAAAGGTTCATGCTCTGAAATGTTGATCCCAATGTCATTTATATTTGCACAAAGTTTGCTATAACCTACATCTCCAACAATAGGGTACTGTTTAATTATGGTATATACATTTCATGAAAGTCAATTAGAAACACTAACCAAACTTTCAGTGAAGCAGAAATATATTTTTTATATCAAGTAGGTCACCAAATAGTATTAAATCAATGAGACCAAATATAAATAAAGATTAATTTCAAGCTATATGTAACTGTATCTGCAGAGGGGGAACAAAGGTTGAAAATACATAAAACGTCACTATCTCTGGGAATGGAAATATGAATGATTATTTTCATTTTTAAACTTTTATACATTCTTTTCAAAGTTTCCACATACAGCCTGAAGTATACAGAAGCCTATTAAATATTTGTTCAGTGAATAGTATTAATAAGAGCAGATTTCATTAGTACTTAGCATGTGCCAGTATAAAGCATTTATCACCATCTAGATCTAGGGTTGGCAAACTTCTTCCATAAAGGGCCAGACAGTAAATACTTTAGGTTTTGCAGCTCAACTCTGCATGAAAGCAGCCATAGATAACAGGTAAACAAATGGGCATTGCTATGTTCCAATAAAATTTTATTTACAAAAACAGGCAGTAGGCCAGTGCCAACCATGAAACTAGACTTACGGTTTAGACTGTTAAAGTCTCTAAGTCCTCCTATATATTATTTATAAATCTATTTGCATAATCTCTAATCACACTGTATCTAACAATACTTATTCACCACTTACCACATGCCAGGCATGATTCTAAAAGCATAATAGATTTCATTCTCACAATAACTCTGTGAAATAGGTACTATTATTGTTCGCATTTTAGGATGGGAAAACTGAGGTACAGAAGGGTCAATAAATTGCCTAAGGATAAATAACAATGCCAGATTTAGACTCTCACAATTTGATTCTAGAATCCATGCTCTTAACCAGTACACCATATTGCATCTCAACAAGGTTTTGTTCTTAAAAAGAAATCAGTCACAAATGCTAGATTTGTAAGATATAGGCCAGAATAATGAATGGCCTAGTAAGCAATGCAACAGGATACTTTATCAGAAATGGCAAGGAGGGGAACAGGGAGATTCAAGATTTCAATCGGAAATAAATCTTCTACACAACGTTGTTCAAACTACAGCCATAGAATACTAATTTTCAAAAATGTTAACAAGCATTAAAAAAATTCCCTATAACCAAATTAAATATATAAACACTGATTTTAATACAAAATTTAAAAAGTTCCTTTAGGGCAGGACTTCCAAAGCCTTGAAGTGTTAATGTGCATGTAATATGCAGTATCTCAACAAATACTTTTTTTTTCAAAGCGCATCCTATAGCAGTGTTCCAAATAACATGTTTGGAGAACAAAGCTAGTTTATCCAAAGAAAGCAATTATGACAAGTCTCTGGCAGACTCTAAAGACATTTTCTAATGTACAAAATTAAACCACTTATCAAAGCTCCTTACAAAATCTATCACAAAACTCTTAATATAAATAAGATCAAATACTACTAGATGCCAGCTAATAGCCATTTATTTTAAAGGACTGCCAAAAATTAAAAATGTTCTCTGCCATTTTTTACAATAGAATTTGAACTCTGTGGCCATACATAGTCAATGCTCAAAAAACATTTATTGGCTTAAGTCATCCTCTAATTAGCCACACTTTTCCTTTGTTACAAAGCTTCTTCCACAAACCTGAGGGTTATATCCCTTCTGGCAAGTCATCTTAACTCCTAGAGTATCAATGAGCAAAGCTGGTAGCTGTTCAACTAGTCAAGACAACATTATCTCTGAAAGTGATTTATCCAGTGAAGAGGGTTTTTGTTCTTGTTTGTTTGTTTTAATTTTAAATAGGCACCATACCCAACATGGGGCTTGACTGAACTCATGACCCTGAGATCAAGAGTTGCATGCTCTACTGATTAAGCCAGCCAGATGCCCCATATCCAGTGAAGATTTTAATGAATTTTCTTTCTTTCTTTAAAACCACTCCATCACAAAAGATAAAAAATTCACTGTAATAGTAATACATCAATAATTCACAAAGGCCTAATAGTCAGAAGTTATTTTCTACTACTATCTAGTTTTAGTGAGAGTTATCAGCCACTAGAATTCCTCAAGAATCATTTTTATTTTAGTTTGATTATCTTCCTTTCTGTATAGTTCCGTTTTTCTTTCCTGTCATCGAGTTTTAAAAAACAAGTTTTCCATACAGGAAACCAAATTTTAAAAAATCATAAATGAATAGCAAGCAATGAACTAAGATATCTGTTAGTTGGTTTTTCCCTTAGAAAAGAATGAAATCTAAATATATATTTATTCTTTAAAATTGGTTAAACAAGAATTTCAGAATTTCAGAAAACTTTCTTCAATGCTGAGATAAAGTCTTTAATAGAATGAATGAGGGGCGCCTGGGTGGTTCAGTCGTTAAGCATCTGACTTCGGCTCAGGTCATGATCCCAGGGTCCTGGGATAGAGCCCCACATTGGGCTCCCTGCTCAGCGGGAAGCCTGCTTCTCCATCTCCCACTCCCCACTGCTTGTGTTCCCTCTCTCGCTGTCTCTCTGTCAAATAAATAAATAAATAAAACTTAAAAAAAAAAAAAGATTGAACACTTAACATGAGTGGAAGCTGAAACTACTCTTGAGAAAAGCCTCAGTTACCATAGTGCCTGTAAGATTCTGAACTCATTACAGACACTTTATTATCTATGTGGGAACACTTCCTGGAAAAAGAAGCTAGCATCATTCAGGAAATATGTGGAAAAGGACAGCTTGCAAATCATCCCTCTGTCAAAGAGATTTTCCCCATAAACAATACACTTAACAGTTTTGGGAAAGAATCTTCCTTAAAATTGAATAGTATTTCTGCCAGGAGAGAAACAAACCTATTTTTTATATCTCTATGCATTAAGCATTTTACTTACTTATGTATGTATTTAGTTATTTATTTGCAGTAAGCATTTGAAACATACAGCTAGAATACTATGCTCTAATTTAATTGGTATTACATTATAAAGTCTCCAAACAAATCTACTTCTAAATGTAAAGAATATTAATTTATTCTATACCAGATTAGGAGATACTAAACAGAGGTTATAGAAATATATAAATTCCTCTATGATAACCAATGGACAAGGAATCAAAACACAGATCTTAAAATTAAAAAACCATAGTGCTTATCTTAACTTGGAAGATCATCTCCAACTCCATCCCTTTACAGATTAAATAAAGCCCAAAGTCTGCAAAAGCTAAGTGACCTGCTGGAATCCAAACAGCTGCTGGCAGAGCCATGATTTCAATTTCCTTTTTTTTTTTTTTTTTCAAGTAAGCTTTACACCCAATGTTGGGCTTGAACTCAGGACCCTAAGATCAACAGTGGCATGCTCTACTGACTGAGCCAGACAGGCACCCCTCAATTTCCATTTTTAAACTCCTAGGATGAAGCTTTATTTACCCAACTCATCAACTTTCTACTCCTAATAAACATCTGTCAGTAATGAGGGATTTTTTTTATTCAAAAAAAATTTTTTAAGTAAACTCTACTCCCAATGTGGGGCTTGAATTCACGACCTCCAGGTCAAGAGACACATGCTCCACCTACTGAGCCAGCCAGGTGCCCCAGTATTGAGAGAATCTTTAGGTAATTCATCCAGGGCCTTCTAAAGCAAGTGAAGAAAAAGATTTATATCATTAGAGATTCTAAATTAGGCTTCATTTTCCACATAGCAGCTCTTCTACAAACCTGATTAAAATTTCTTCCTTTTAGTAATAGATTTAATCTGAACGGGCATGCTGAAGTTTGAGAAAGTGGTCTGATTCTATTTAGTAGAAAATAACCTTTTAACACCTTATGTCTACAAAAGCACCAATAAACTCTTTCACTCTTGTGATATAGAAATCAGAAACCCGTAATTGTTCACCTGCTATAAAGAAATCCCATGATTTTTAATTCCCCAAAATAAAGTCCACTCAATTCTATTTTTTCTCCTATATACATATATGATCAGAATCTATCAAACTAAAGACAGAGATAATGAAAGCTATCATGAAGTACTGAAGTGATGAGCTATCTAGAGTCCATGCTGAACTTGGATTCAGTTATACATTTTTTGAAGACAAATTTCTGTTACTGTTTTATTATAAACAATTCCATGATTTGGTAAAACACCAATTAAAATAGTCACATACCCTGAATGCTCTATTCTTCTCTTCCTTCTGCTGTTTCTCCACTTCAACATGGCGGGCTAGACGAGCCAGAGTTAAAGCAACTTTATCCTTCTGATGGTCAATATAGTCTTTATGCTTAACATTATCCTATAATTGAAAAAACAATTTTCATTTCTTAAATAACAAAATTAGCTTTGGGATAATGATTTCATTTACTAAAGAGTTATTGTGCTAAAGAACCATTTACTTTTTTTTTTTTTTTAAAGATTTTATTTATTTATTTGAGAGAGAGAGAATGAGAGACAGAGAGCATGAGAGGGAGGAGGGTCAGAGGGAGAAGCAGACTCCCCGCCGAGCAGGGAGCCCGATGCGGGACTCGATCCCAGGACTCCAGGATCATGACCTGAGCCGAAGGCAGTCGCTTAACCAACTGAGCCACCCAGGTGCCCCCTACTTTTTTTTTTTAAGTTTACTTACTTAAGTAACCTCTACCCCCAACGTGTGGCTCAAAATCAGGACCCTGCGATCAAGAGTCACATGCTCTTCCGATTAAGCCAGCCAGGTGTGCAAGGAACCATTAATTTTTATCATCAGCAAATTTCTAAGAAGGTGTCTTATGTATTTTATACTTTATATGGTATTTTGTAGGTCAGCCAATTTTCCACCAGCATCTGTGGTTTTCAAAATGTTAGATACACTAACTGCTAAGACAATTTATCATCTTTATTTACTTTATAATCATCTGGATACTGAAGGGTTTGGTGTTGCTTTGCTCTGAGTCTATAAGGTAATGCCATTAAGCCATTAGTCCCCCCCTAAAAGGTCTAACAGTACAAACATCCTTGGTTCTGGTTTTTCAGTAATGCCAGAACAATATTTATTTAAGAGAAAATAATTTAAAGAAATAGATCTAACTTCCAGTTTCTGGTCCAGCATCTCTCTACTCTATCCTGACAAGTAAAAAGCTGAACAAACCAAGAAGTCAACAGCTCTTCTTCAATCTCTTTCTTAGACCGGAAAAGTGAGGTTACAGAGTAAACCGGTGCTCCAAAAAAAAGAGACAGAGGGGCAGAGACAGAGGATCACAAGTTAATGGAGCAGAAACCCATGAGTGGAAACCTCAGCAGAAACCAGTATTGAGGAAAAACCTGAACTATAACTGATGAATTGCTGGACACTCAATGGGATAAGTCTAAGAGTTAAAAACCACAAGATGACCCAATCACGGAGAGCCCTCACACTTCTGTGAGTTTATCTCCCAGAGTTCTACCAGGTTCTCACAGTAAAAACTGGAGAAACATCCCCTTACGCTTCCAGCCGGGGGAGAGGAAAAGTAAGCATTTTTAAATATGCCAGAGCATTCTGTTCTTCTTAACAAGACATGCCCTCAACAAAAACTATTTTACCAGAACGTACCCTGGTTGTAGGAATTTTATTGGAGCCTAACTAACCTGGGAGAATGGAAATACACAATTCCAGGCCACTCTAGCCATCCTTCCCGCTTAAAAGAAGGGATTGAGAATCAGTGCTGAAGGTCACAGTCCAGGGGCATAAGCTCAACAAGACTGAGGCTTAATCACAGGACTACAGAGTGCTACCACTTCCCTGTACCTTACCACTACTTTGTAAAGGCCCATTTACCACAGCCCCTTTTACCTAATACATCATGTCTACCTTTCAACCAAAACATACAAGGAATACTAAAAGGCAGAAAAACACAGTTTGAAGAGTCAGAGCAAGCATAAAAAGGCAGACATGACAGGGATGTTGGAATGATCAAGATAAGGAATTCAAAACAACTGATTAACGTGCTAAGGGCTCTAATGGAAAAAGTAGACAACATGAAAAAACAGATGTGTAATATAAGTAAGAGAGATAGAAATCCAAAGAAAGAACCAAAAAGAAATGCTAGAGATCAAAAACTCTGTAATAGAAATTAAGAATGCCTGTGACAGCCCCATTAGTAGACTGCACATTGCTGAAGAAACAATCTCTGTGCTTGAGAGTATGTCAACAGAAACTTCCCAAACTGAAAAACAAAACAAAAGGATTGAAAAAACACAAAATGGAATATCTAGGAACTGTTACAAAAAATGTTATATATGCATAATGAAAATACCAGGAGAAAGAGAGAAAGTAACAGAATATTTGAAGCAATAATGGCTGAGAATTTCCCCCAATCAATGTTAGACACCAAAACGCAAATCAAGGAAGAAATAAAACCCTTTTTGTTCACAGATGACATGATCTTTCTAAGAAAACAACATGCAAATAAACAGTAGTTAGGGGTAATTAGATATTTATAGCAGCTTTATTCATAATGGCCAAAACTTGGAAGCAACCAAGATGTTTTTTAGTAGATGAATGGATAAATTGTGGTACATCCAGATGATGGAATATTATCCAGTGCTAAAAAGAAATGAGCCATCAACGGGCACCCGGGTGGCTCAGCTGGTTAAGCGTCCGACTCCTAATTCTGGCTCAGGTCATAATCTCAGGGTTGTGAAATCCAGCCCAGCCTTGGGCTCCATGCTGGGCGTGGAGCCTGCTTAAGATTCTCTCTCCCTCTGCCCTTCTCCCTCCCACCACCACCCAAATGAGCCATCAAGCTATGAAAAGACACGGAGGAAACTTAAATACATGTTACTAAATGAAAGAAGTCGATCTGAAAAGTCCACATACTACATGATTCCAACTATATGACATTCTGGAAAAGACAAAACTATGGTTACAGTAAAAAAGATCAGTGGTTGCCTAGGGTTGGGGGGAGGAAGGGATGAGTGGCAGAGTACAGAGGATTTTTAGTGCAGTAAAATTATTCTGTATGATATATGTCCACTATAAAGGTGGATACCTGGGGTGCCTGGGTGGCTCAGTTGGTTAAGCATATGCCTTTGACTCAGGTCATGACTCCAGGGTCCTGGGATGGAGTCCCACATCAGGCTCCCTGCTCAACGGGGAGCCTGCTTCTTCCTCTGCCTCTGCCTGCCGCCCTGCCTACTTGTGCGCTCTCTCTCTGTCAAATAAATAAATAAAATCTTTATTTATTTATTTATTTTTAAAGATTTTATTTATTTATTTGACAGAGAGAGACACAGTGAGACAGGGAACACAAGCAGGGGGAGTGGGAGAGGGAGAAGCAGGCTTCCCGCGGAGCAGGGAGCCTGATGTGGGGCTCGATCCCAGGACCCTGGGATCATGATCTGAGCCAAAGGCAGACGCTTAACGACTGAGCCACCCAGGCGCCCCATAAATAAATAAATAAAATCTTAAAAAAAAAAAATCATCATAAATTTGTCGAAACCCACATAATGTACAACACATCAACAGTGAACCCTTAGGGTGATAATGATGTATCACTGTAGGCTCACTGATTAAAACAAACATTACTTTGGGGGACGTTGATAAGGAAGGAAGCTATGCATGTGTAGAGGCAGGAGGTATATTGGAAATCTCTATACCTTCCTCTCAGTTTTAATGTAAACCTAAAACTTCTCTAAACAATAGTCTATTAAAATCTTTTTCAACTAGAAAGACTGGGTTACTACCTAAAATACACTCTTTAGGCAAATCAGTCATGCATGTACAACCCAAATTTTATCTACAGTGGGACAGAATTGCATCAACCATGTCAAACAACAGGTGTGATGTTCCAAGTACACAAAAGTTACGCAGAAGTGAGTATATATATAAAAAGGCCAAAATGGTATTTTCAGTATGAGGCTACATCTTTGCAATAAGAAATACTCACAGAATTACTCTGGGTGCAAGTAGTTCCAACTCACTTTCTGACTACTTGGTCAGCCTACACCCTTGTACCAGGTTAACAGATGACATTCTCCTAACTTCAAAATATTCTTTTACAAGTCACAGGACAATGCAGCTTACTAGAAATGAATCACAAAAAGCTATTTATCTGAGCTCCAATCCTTTAGTAAAGGTACACTTACCTGTCTTAAAAGCAAATTAAATGTACTCTTTGGGAAGACAAAAATATTATCTACTTCAAATGTTGATGCTACCTTGAGAAGAAAATTTAGAGTAGATCCTAAAAGAATCTTTTAATTTAAGGAAGTTAATAATATTTAAACATGGGCCTAGAGTATGTTATTTTTCCTGACACAGATACATTTTTTAGGGTTTTTTTTTATTAAAAGATTTTATTTATTTAATTGACAGAGAGAGACACAGCAAGAGAGGGAACACAAGCAGGGGGAGTGGGAGAGGGAGAAGCAGGCTTCCCATTGAGCAGGGAGCCAGATGCGGGGCTCGATCCCAGAACCCTGGGATCATGACCTGAGCCGAAGGCAGATGCTTAATGACTGAGCCACCCAGGTGCCCCCATTTTTAGGTTTTAAACTCTAGCAAAAGTCATGCTTGGTCATAATAACGCATGAGGTAGACAAAGGTATAAATTAGGGTTTACGTATAAAAATACATTGTTGGATCACAATATTCTGGGGATAGAAAGGTGGCCATGTTTTGGATTAACTAAAGTAATCCTAATCCAGGAAGAGCTACCTTTGAATTTATGGTTCCACTATCATTTTACTTTTTCCTAGGCCACCAATATTTTCTTTTTTTTTAAGGTTTTATTTATTTGACAGAGAGAGACACAGTGAGAGAGGGAACACAAGCAGGGGGAGTGGGAGAGGGAGAAGCAGACTCCCCGCTGAGCAGAGAGCCCAACGCAGGGCTCGATCCCAGGACTCTGGGATCATGACCTGAGCATGACTGAGCCACCCAGGTGCCCCTGAAATACTTCTGGAGTTACACTCATTCAGGAAGACTTTATATAATATTTATTCTTCTTAAAGTTTCCTTTAAAACACAATTAATGATTCTCTGCTTTACATTATAAATTATAAATATACTCTGGACACAAAACTAAATGAAAACTAAAGTTTGAAACACAGATATTACATATATCCAAAGGGAAAAATTTTTAGTGATTCACTTGTCACAAAATTTAAGTATGAACTTTTTTTTTGAAGATTTTATCGATTGTGGGGGGGAGAGGGAGTGAGTATGGGGGTAAGGGCAGAGGGAGAAGCAGACTCCCTGCTGAGCAGAGAGCCCGATGTGGGGCTAGATCCCAGGACCCTGGGATCATGACCTGAGCCAAAGGCAGACGCTTAACCGAATGAGCCACCCAGCCCGTCCCTTAGATAAGAACTTTACTCCCTTCAAACTATACTCATAGACTTGGAAGATAAATTATTTAGCCCTTTAATCAACATTAAAACATTTGTTTAAATCTCTTCAACTTCATTCTAAAACTAATCTCTGGCCCTAGAACATTACTCTTTGGCGGTCAAATAAGCAAAACCTGTTGGTATTACTGTTTGCTAAAATTATTTTCCTCATATTTAGCTATCAGTAGCCTATGTTATCTTTTAATTAACTATCTGGTTATGTTAATAAAAAAGATTACTTCTGTGACTCCCAACTAATTCTGATCTATTTATCATCTTTCACGACTTTGAAGGGCTCAAAAGACCTAACAGCTCTGATACTGAATTCAAAAAGACATTTAAAATTGAGTTTGGTTTCCTTTTCTTCTTCCTCCATGGGGAAAGTTTCTATTTTCTTCTTAAAAACAAAAACGAAAATAAAACAGAACAAAAATCCTCTGGCTACCTATATGGAAAGCACATAATTAGAAAGACAATTTACTAGGAGTAGATAAAAAGGAATGAATGGTAGAGCTAGAGAAAGAATGAACTTCAACCTTGAAACGCCACCGTTTATGAGAAAAATGAAGTACTTAATATAAATGTTTTCTCCTAAAATGGGGAAAAAATATTATATGAGGCAGGGGATGATACTCATATGATTATTTTTCCATCACAACTTAGGTTTTGGAATCAAGGTTGCTGGTTAAAGCCAGGTACAAGTAATGGGTTATTTATGAACACTCACTCTCTCCAGAAAGCTAAATCCCTTGGATTTCCACTGTTAGTGATCCAAGATGAGGGGAAGCCTCTAGATCTTACTAAATTATATACTTCTGTGGTTCTGAGAGAACATATACACATTGGAAAAACAGAGATCATGGATATTGAAATACATCCTAGGGATTTTACCTATTAGGTCACAGAAGGCCTTATTTTGCATAGAAGTATAATAGGTAATTCAAGGAATCAGTATGTTCAGAAACAAATTTTAACTTATCAGAAGGCAAGGGGGAAAACATTCACTGCAGGCCACCTTGTTACTGATTCAACTGCAGAACCAAAGCTATACTATTATTTGTCAGGAATATGGGCAGAAAGTGAACTCGTTTCAGGCTAGATGAAAGGGTCTTAAATGTTTCCTGTAGAATTAAGATGAAAAGGGGACACCATAGTCTTAGGTTTGGGAGTTTTCCACTATTCCATTAGTGTCAAAATACTGAACTGTAATTTAATATGAAATCACAAAATTCTAGGACTGTTCTTCTTAGATTTGCCAATCTTCCCCAAAGCCTGTTGTATTAATAAGCATTTAGGTCCTTAGAGCTTTTCTAAGGTCAGACTTTCAGACTGTAAATTCTCAAGCTAGAAATGGAATTGGCTCTCAATGTAAGAATGGTAAAAATAAAATGCTAGCAGCTATAAGATTTTCAGTCATTCTTCTTGAAACACATGCTGTGGTCACCCTGCATTAACTTCCATATTAGATACTATTGAAGAATACTATTGAGTCCACAGTGATAGCAAATGAGCTGCAAGAAAATGCTATTCACTCAGTTATTTTGGGGGAGAAGGATAGGAAAGTCTTAAGAAACATACTGGGGAGGGGAGAGTCTATTTGCCTCTATTTTAGATCACTCCCTGCATCAATTTTTCTTCCAAAACCTCTCCCCTCCCATTGGGGAAGTTGTGTGGGATCCTCACAGAATTAAGAAGAAAGTTGTGAAGTCAGAAAACATTAAAAGGCAAATTTTAATTCAGTAACTATGAAAAAATTTTAAAAAATAACGGTTTTAATTAAAAAAAATAATATGGTTAAAATAATACAGTCTGACACAAAAAAATCTGTGGATGATCAGGAGTTGGAAGGTTACAAAATGAGGGTCACATGGGGTACAGAAAGAAAAGCTGTTCCAGAACCTCAGAAGTCAGGCTAATATGGCCTCTATGATCCTGTCTGTGCTCACACCTTGGACATTATGACTTCTTATATCCTCCAGTATATTCTTTACATTTTTTAAAAAAGATTTTATTTATTTATCTGAGAGAGAGAAAAAGAGGCAGAGAGTGGGAGCACGAGTAGAGAGGGAGAGGGAGAAGCAGACTCGCCACTGAGCAGGGAGCCCAATGTGGGGCTGGATCCCAGGACCCTGAGATCATGACCTGAGCCGAAGGCAGATGCTTTATGATTGAGCCACCCAAGCACCCCTATTCTTTACATTTTTTAAATCTAAAACTCGGGGGCGCCTGGGTGGCTCAGTTGGTTAAGCGACTGCCTTCGGCTCAGGTCATGATCCTGGAGTCCCGGGATCGAGTCCCGCATCGGGCTCCCTGCTCACCAAGGAGCCTGCTTCTCCCTCTGACCCTCCCCCCTCTCATGTACTCTCTCTCATTCTCGCTCTCTCAAAAATAAATAAAATCTTTAAAAAAAAAAAAAAATCTAAAACTCGGGTTGTAGAAAGCAAATCTGGGTTGTGTCCTTCAAATGGCAGTCAGATTAAGAATACTGGTTAAATCTGAGTACACATATCCATGAAAGTTAAGCATGTACAGGCATACCTCATTTTATTGCAGATACTGCATTTTTTACAAATTGAAGGTCTGTGGCAACCCTGCATCCAGCACGTCTGTTGGCACGATTTTTCCAACAGCATTTGCTCACTTCATGCCTGTGTCACATTTTGGTAATTAAGATATTTCAAAAGTTTTCATTATTATATTTGTTTAACGATCGGTGATCTTTGATGTTAGTATTGTAATTGTTTTGGGGTGCCATGAACTGCACCCATGTAAGATGCATAAACGTTGTGTGTGTTCTGATGGCTCCACTGACTCACCATTCCCTTGTCTCACTCCCCTGCCTTAGGTCTCCCTATTTCCTGAGATACAAATATTGAAATTAGGGCAATCAATAACCTGATGATAGCCTCTAAGTGTTCAGGTGAAAGGAAGAGTTGCACACACATTTATCACTTTAAAAGCTAGAAATGATTAAGCTTAGTGGGAAAAGCATATTGAAAACCACAATAGGCTGGAAGCTAGGCCCCTTGCACCAGTCAAGTTGTGAATGCAAAGGAAAAGTTTTTGAAGGAAATTACAAGTGCTATTCTAGTGAACACATGAATGATAAGAAAGCAAAAGAGCCTTACTGCTGATATAAGACCGTTTTAGTGGTTTGGATAGATCAAACCAGCTACAACATTCCCTTAAGCCAAAACCCAATCCTTAACAAAGCCCTAACTCTTCAATTCTGTGAAGGCTGAGAGAGGTAAGGAAAAAGGCAAGTTTGAAGCTAGCAGAAATTGATTCATGAGGCTTAGGAAAAGTTGTCTCATAATATCAAAGTACAAGATGAAGCAGTAGGTGCTGAGGTAGAACCTACAGCAGGTTACCCAGAAGCTCTAGCCAAGAGAATTAATGAAGGTGACTGCACTAAGCCACAGAATTTCAATATGGACGAAACAGCCTTCTATTGGAGAGGAGATGCTATCTAGGACTTTCATAGCTAGAGAAGTCAATGCCTGGCTTCAAAACTTACAAGGACAGGGGCACCTGGGTGGCTCAGGCGTTAAGTGTCTGCCTTCGGCTCAGGTCATGATCCCAGGGTCCTGGGATCGAGCCCCCCATCGGACTCCCTGCTCAGCGGAAAGCCTGCTTCTCCCTCTCCCACTCCCCCTGCTTGTTCCCTCTCTCGCTGTGTCTCTGTCAAATAAATAAATAAAATCTTAAAAAAAAAAACAAAACCAACTTACAAGGACAGGCTCACTCTCTTGTTAGGGGCCAATGCAGCTGGTGACTTTTTAAAAGTTGGAACCAATGCTCATTGACCATTTTGAAAATCCTAGGGCCCTTAAAAATTATGCTAAGTCTACTCTGCCTCTGCTCTATAAATGGAATAAGGCCAGGATGAGAGCACATCTGTTTACATGATGGTTCACTGAATATTTTAAGCCCACTGTTGAGACCTACTGCTTAGAACAAACATTCCTTCAAAATTTGACAGCTCATTGACAATGGACTGGTCACCCAAGAGCTCTGATGGAGATGTACAGTGAGAGAATGTTGTTTTCATGTCTGCTAACACAACATTCATTCTGCAGGCCATGGATCAAGGAACAACTTTAATTCTCAAGTCTTATTATTATTATAATATCTTATATTATTATATATATCTTATTATTAAGTCTTATTATTTCTCTATAAGAATGTAAGCTGCCACAGATAGTGATTGCTCTGAAAGATCTGGGCAAAGAAAAATGAAAACCTTCCAGAAAGGATTTACCATTCTAGATGCCATTAAGAACATTCATGATTCATGGGAAGAGGTTAAAATATCAACATTAAGAGAGTTTGGAAAAAGTTGATTCCAACCTCATGGATGACTTTGAGGGGTTCAAGACTTCCATGGAGGAAGTAACTGTAGATGTGGTAGAAATAGCAATTGCTGAGAACTGGAATTAGAAGTAAAGCCTGAGATGTGACCGAATTGCTGAAAGCTCGTAATAAAATTTGAACAGATGAGGAAATGCTTCTTATGGATGAGCAAAGAGGTTTCTTGAGATAGAATCTACTCCTTGTGAGGATGCTGTGAAGATTGTTGAAGTGACAATAAAGGATGTAGAACACTACTATGCTAGAGAAATCATTCCTGAAAGGTAGAGTTAATCGATGTGGCAAACTTCACTATTTGTTTTATATTAATAAATTGCCACAGCCACCCCAACTTTCAGCAACCACCAACCTGGTCAGTCAGAAGCCATCAACATCAAGGCAAGACCCTCCACTAGCGAAAAGATTGAGACTCACCAAAAACTCAGATGGTTAGCATTTTTTAGCAATAAAGTATTTGTGGTCTGGAACCAAACCTGTAGTATCTCCAAGGTATGCCTATACAGGTGAAAGTAAGCACGAATTCTTTTGTTCTTGAGGACAAAATGTTTAAGGTTTAATGTGGTGTGGTAGAGTCACAGCAAAAATTCCAAGTCTAGAAGCCCGTATAACTTGGGAAGGAAAGGAAGAGGGCTTTCCTATGGATCTAATCTGGAATGATGGGATTCAATGGGTCAACCTAACTGGGGGCAAAAGGAAATGGAAAGCCTGGCATAGGATTCCCTTATTTTGTCAAGTAAGGGCATTTTTTTTTTTTTAAAGATTTTATTTATTTATTTCAGAGAGAGAGAGAGCACAAGCAGGTGGCCTGGCAGGCAGAGGGAGAGGGAGAAGCAGACTCCCCACTGAGCAGGGAGCCCTACATGGGGCTCGATCCCAGGACCCTGGGATCATGACCCCAGCTGAAGGCAGACCCTTAACCAACTGAGCCACCCAGGCGACCCATGTAAGGGCATTTTTTAAGGAACTAATATCAATGGTCACCATGATTTCTAAAGAGTAAGATACAACACCTCAAACTAATACTTTAAAATTTCCCTTAGTAGTCTCATACTAAACAAATTTATCTTATGAAAAATTAGCTGCACCACCCTGATTTTTCTTTTTGCTACAGACCAATAACACCTCAAACTTGAAATCAGTTCAGTTGAACTTAAAATTGGTTCTGACCATGAACTCAAAATCCTGATCATAACAGATCAGGAGTCACATTCAATGCAAATTCCATATTTAGACAAAATTTTCACCAAAGTAATTAATACTTTCACTTACTAATCAAGTTTAAGGAGCTAACAAATATTTCCTGGAAACTATTAAAATTTTTAACATTAATGTGAAACTGATCTATGTGAACTGTAAAATAAATCATACAGTATCAACAGACTAATGACAAAATGGCACAAAATACCACTAATCAATGAACCTATACTCTGTATATATTTCAATGTCTTCTTTCCCTCACTTATATTTAAGTGAAAATAATCCTGTCTTTTATTAAAATACATAAGTAAAATCTAGAAGGCTAGAAATCAAAATGTTAACAGTTTTTCTGTCTGGAGAATTTTTCTTTTTTTCATTTTCTAGTATTTCTACAATCAGCACATGTAATAAAACTAACAAATTCAATTTTTAACCAACAAGATGGAATAATGACAAAAAGTACTGAGGATCTCACTCTTTTGTTTGGGAATAATGGATTTGATTTAAATTAATCCCTTACAAAAATATAAGTTTAACATTTATCCTTCATAAAGGTAGATGGAAATTTTATATCTAGAAGGAAAATAATCTGTTAGTAAATTGTATTTAACTTTTTTTCCCTCTCCAGCTTTTTCTCTCTAGAAATCCAATGACTAGCTACATTATTTTCCAAACCTAACAGAAAGAGATATTAATCATAACCAAGGCAAGTCACATTCAACAGCCTTAATGACTATCAGGAAAATATATTTTACATAGTTTTGATGTCAAACACCATGACTATTTTAAACCAAAAGCACTTAGCTAAAACATACTTAAAATTTTGTATTTTTCTTTAAATACATATATGTTTAAAACAAACTGCAAAGTACACATACTCATTTGTATTTTTAAGTGTACTTAAATTATTAAAAAGTACAATTAAGCAAATTAAAAACTGAAACTTAAAAATATTAGCTTATTCTGCTATACCTGACATTCCTCTTTTCCTGTTTGGGATGTAAGACTAAAAGACTCTTAACTTTTCCAATGACCAAGGTAATTTCTCATTGTTTAATATACTTATTTGCATGGAAGCTAATCATGTCTCAAAAGTAATTTTTACTAGAACTAGAATTTCACAGGTGGGCTTTCTTTTGGAATTCATCTACAAATGCCTGTTTCTTGAACCATTCACTCTCAATCCTTCAGAGTATTATGGTTTAAGAAGCCAAGTGCCATATACTTGCCAACTCCCCTGTGGTAGTAAAGAACTGGGCTTGGTACTGAATGCTGAGAAAATGGGCTATAATCTGTTTAACAAACTTTTTTAAGGTCTCATGAATAAATATTTTTCAAATATTAAATACCAGGCATACCTTTCATTTTAATTTTACCCTTCATCTGCTCACCCAAAAGTTGAGCTTCTAAGTCACTTCTTAACTGCCATAAACTAGCTAAACCAGTTTTCTAAAAATATTTGCCAAGATCAAGTCAAAGGAAATGTAAAATTAAAGGAGCAATTCTGCTTTTGTAAAGCAATTTCTAGATGCACAATACTGAAAAAAAGCAGGGTTTCACAGAAGAAATTATCATTTTACAATAGTTTGTGGCATTATATCATTTTGAGCCTTTTTTATAACGAGCAACTTTTTATTTTAAAATCACCGCTAATCTCTAAAAAGCACTTTAGCTTTTGAGTAACTATCAAATTTGGCATTATACAACATTACTTTTTAAATGGAAATACGAATATAGTCAAAGGATCTTCCCTTTGAAATGGACTTTCACTTCTGTACAGGGTGATATAAGCTAGGAGAAAATACTCTGTAAAAAGAGTTATCCAGAGAAGTGATCACAACAACCCAGTTCCCTATCTGACTCCCCAAAAGCACTTTTCTCGCTACAGAATAGCCAGTAATAAGTTAAGATGAATTTTGTAGGAGGTATGGGGGAGGGACAGGGAAGGGGGATATAGAGAATAATCCAAGGCAGAGGTTTATTTGTTGTTGTTATAATATCTACCTGAATGTCAGATGACACAAACTAGTCAGCGGGGCATCCAATGGAGAATGATTATTCTAGCCATTATCCTTATCTTCTGTGTAAAGAAGGGATCCCAAGTTTAAAGAAAGCTCAAAGGAGCAACCAACTGCACAAGTGGAATGAATTAACTTTGTAAATCATTAATTATAGCTATCCATCTGACCAGTGCACTTGGGTTTGAACAGAATTCCTGAAACAACTGCTTTATTCCATACAAACTCAAATTTAAAAGCCTGCTTATTATTGCCCATCCTAAAGCTGTGGTCCATAGTTTGCATTCCCAGAAGTTCTGTTTACCAGAAGCCCCTTCTGCCCAACTTATGGCTCAAACCACCCCCAAAAATAATTTTGAAAAGCAACAATTTTTCTCAAGTATTTTATATTCAAATACAGAGAGAGCAGAAGGGATAAACACAGCAAAGCAGTACAATGTTTATTTACCATCTCCAGCAGCAAAGCTTTGGAACCAGGAAACAACCCTTTTGTACAAAGCAATCATCTTCCCACCCCCAACTGGTGATTGTTTACAAATACAAAGTACACAGAACATCTGCTTTATATGGCAAACTTAAAAAAACATACATACAGATATACCCCGTTCTGTAAAGTACTTTACTCAGTTAAGAAGGCTAGTACCACCAAACCTATTAAATAAGATTCTTCCTCCTGTATTGTCTTTTGGGTAAATTGCCAATATCTATACTTATAAAAATCCCCTCCTAGGAAGAGTGACTTTGATTCTCCTTCAGTACAGGACCATAAAAAACAAAAACAAAAACACAACAAAACAAAAACATTTGGAAGTTGAGCATTTTTAAGTATCTCTGAAGTTGCAAAGGGGAATATGACTTTAACCCTGAGTGCCACTGCTATAACTCTGGCACAGAAAGAAAAAGGATGAATTATGAAGAGAAAAGGTGAAAGTGGCAACAAAAGCAAGAAAAGAAACTCAAATCACAGAAAAAACAAACAGGAAGTGGACAAAATGTGTTTTGGGTGCTGCTGGAGATACCACTGGCACAAGGTTCACGGGTCTGTCTTCAATACAACACCTCCAAACTCCAATGAAGCAACATTTTTAGAAATACCTTAATTTTCCCCAAGTCTACCCTAAATTATCTGTAAGCCAACGTACAGGGAAATGAGCCACATTTAGCTACACTGAGGACAGAATGCCAACAGGAGGTCCTGAAGTATGCAACTGTATACCCATAATGGTCTGTCACATTCCACTTCAGTGTGCTCATCCCGTTCATCTTCAGAGTTGTTCTCTACCAGTGTCTCAGTTCTTTTTCACTGCTTGAGTTGTCCCTGGGACTAGAGGTGCACTGACTGAAAGCCTTCCTTTGTCTCAGTTCAGAGAAGAAAAAGAATTGCTCTAGATGGTCACAGGGGATTTTGGTACAAAGCGAACTCCAGACAGACTACTTCTATAACCTTACAAATAATAGCCACACAAACTTGGTACACTTTGAATAGCTAGGAACCAATACATTTTCATGGGTAATTTATCCTTTCTTCAACTTAATCTTCACCAACTGTCCCCCATAAAGGCTGTTCCTTACAATTCTGAAACCAGACACAACGTTCCACATGCCTTTGCATGCACTGATTCATCTCAATGCCTGGCTACTGATTCTCCACTGGTCCAACTATCTCTTCTCCAATCATGTTGCAGACCTCAGCTTAAGTATCTGCTAAGTAAAAAAAGCTTCTCTGATCCCTCTAGATGGCCCTCTTTTGTTCAACTTCATTGCACTCATGCCTCTAAACAGGACAGTTACATCGTATTGTTATTTCTTTCTCTAAAGAGAATATACCATCTCTTATTAACTCCAGGTTCCCCCAGACCTTCCTCAGTGTCTGCCTGCACAAAGGTACTGAAAACTATGATAGAAGATTGTTGCCAACAGACACAAAGTGACAAAACAGCATCCATCAAAAATCATATACACATACCTACATAACCTAGCTCTTCATTCTACATTCTCTTTATTTCCTTGTTTATAATGAGCATTTCTTAGCCTGTACTTGAGAAAAGAGACTATTTTACTTTAAATATGCCTTTCAACGACTTAGTCCATTGATGGGCTTGTAATACAGCTTAATGGTTGAGCCTTAAAAACTGTAAACAAGGGGAACATAATCTGATGACATGAACAATTACATGCTATTAAATATACATCTTAAAATGTATCTGTATTTATATCCAATACCATCCCACAGTTATATCTACGTGTGTAGAAACAGCACACCTATGAAAGAAATCTATACTGGGCTTTTGAAATTTCAAAGTACTTCCAGGCGTTACCTCATTTGAGAGTAGGAAAACTGAGGCTCAGAAAATAAGTGACTTGCTAATACTCAGATCAAGGTCTTAGAATTTAAATACCATGTGCTTTGCACCATTCCACCTTCCTTTCTAGCCAATATCCTAAAGATGCCAGAAAAAAACGCCAAAAAAACAAATTTTGTGTATCTGAAACAAAACGGTTTAACAAAAAAGGCAGAAGAAAAAAAAAAACCAGCAAAAAAGACCCTTGACTAAAATGATCAGTGCAGAAAATGAATGGAATATATGAAACAAGCCAATGACCACACATCAAGACAATCTTAGTCCCACACAGTGAAATCTCAATGGGAAAATGAAGAGGTTAGAGTTTCTGATCTGACAAGTGAAATGACCAGGAATTAGATAATAGAAGACATCAAGTACTAAGGATGAGAGTACAGCCATAAACACAAAATTTAGGGAAGAAAAAGGTTAGTATAGATCAAATTAGCTTATCAGAGAGGTTAAGACTTGAGTTGAGCCGTGAAAAATACAAAGAGGCAGCCTAGTACACAATGCTAAACTGAGACTGTGGAGGAATAGAGTCAATATTCAAAAGCTAGGCTCCACCACTTGAGCAACATGCTTAATGATGTTTCATTTCCTCATCTGCACAATAACGGTGAATTTCTTCCTCAAGAACGCCTTGTAACTTTTGGCACACAGCGCAGTAAATGTGAGCTGTATAAATGAAAATTCTCTCCTCTACTTGCTTCCCAGGCAGGAAGACAACTGTTAGGCCCAAGGCTATCAAGGTGCTTCCAAGATCTCAAAAGGTATTTTTGCTAAAAGTAAACATGAGTTGTTACAAGCCATTAGACAAAGACCAACCTGCATGCAACTCTTGCTAAGAATCTAAATGAGGCTAACTAAACACTGACTATACTCGAACCAAGGCAGAAAGGAAGGGCTGCACACCTAACAGCAGGATGTTTAATGTAATTAAATATGTTCAAAAAAATGGAACTGAAAATTTGAGACTGTTTAGTGACTTGGAAAATGCTCCCCCCAATCACCCAGATCATGTTGCCCTAGTAATTAAAAGTGGTACAGATAAAGGGACCACAAACATGATAGTTATTATAGGATATTAGTATTAAATGCACACTAAGTAGTGTGAAACATAGCCATCACAGATAAAAGTGGGAGGTGACAAGAGGTCTAACTGTAGCCCTCAAAACTGAATGATGTGATAGAGCTACTCTTATGGGCAATGACAGAAAAGAGAAGGCGTATGATAGATAGCTGACGGGAAAAAATAGCACATGAAAATAGGTCTTATAAAGAGACTACTAACAGAACTCATTAATAACACTTGAAGCATTTAAGATCAAAGAAGAGTTTAAAATACAACTAGATATAAACCATTTACTTTCACTGCTACCAAGGAATAGACTTAGGAATATTAGAAAACTCAATACAACTTGAGAGATCTCCAAAGTCCTAAAAGAAAGTACAGACAACCTGAGAATTCTTGCTGAATTCTTGACAAGGCATTAGAAAATCCAAGAGATCATTTGAAATAGTTATCTCAATAAAATACGTAAAGCCCTTAAGACCTAGAGAAAACTGGTTAATTTTAAGATACAGTTTATGTCAGAGCTGTTCTATAACTTCATGGTGATGGGCTTAGAATTTTTTTAAGATGCAATTAACCATAAACCATATGTAGTAATACATTTGTGTGAAAACTATGCAAAATGAGAAAAATAAGACTACCATTAAATAAGAAGGCATTGAAAACTGACTGAAGTTCAAGAGCCAGGAAATAATAGTTCCAGAGACTGGACTGGCTGCTTTTTTAAAAAAGGACAAAAGAGAAAACTAGAAAATCTCTTACAATAATGCTGAAGGCATTGTATTTAAGTACACAAATACAAAGCCACATCAAATCCTGGCTAGTATTTACTGGTAGAATAAAAAATATAATCTACATCAAAGAGATTAAGGGAAGATCAGACATCCTTCTAGAAAGAGGTGTTACATAAAGGAGAAGAAAAGATCAATATAAAGAATGAAACAATTAATATGATAACATCAAAAGGACACAGTTGGACTGTGATCACTTCCAGATATACCCCACTGGAAGCAAACATATAATTTCCAGTAATAAGAAATCTCAATGGTACCAAACACTACTATAAAAAAGTTTTCATTACTATAAAGTCAAGCAAACAAAAACACAAAGTAGTACAAAAATATTATCCCATTAATCAACAGGAGAAAAAAAATTTAATAAAACAATATTCTTATCATTCATCCAGGAAGGGAAATTCCATAAAAGAATATTTTAATGGCTTACAAAACTCATTATTTCTGGAAAAATAACTAAAAGATTTGCATTCAACAGTGATCATCATCAGTTAAATAAAACTTCCGCCTGTATATTTTCTTAAGTGAAAAACGGAAGAATTAATTGGTTTCTGTATCCACAAATGGAAACTATATAGAATGGACCTGGCCAACTGATTGACATGCATAAGATGCACACAGATATCACAATCAATTATTGGACTAGCCACTAACATTAAGAATGGTAAATTTCAAAAGACAAGGAAACCTAAAACAGTGCAAGTCTGGGGCAAAATATGCCTCACGTAAAAAAAAAAAAGTTTTCAGTTATTGCAATCTTTAAACTATTTCTACAAAGTTCTAGTCCATAATTTCTAACCTTCATCAGAATCCCACTAAATTATATCCTCAAGAATAGTGAATGTGTCATTTAACTCTGTATCCAATTTTATAACTAAAAGGGATTCTGGATTGTGTCTATTCCAACCTCCTCATTTTTAGTACCTGAGAGGTTATCCTGATGTATTGGGCCCTTAAGGACATTATCAATCAGGTCACTTAGGTATCATTCAGTAAATTGTTAGTATAGTACTAATGTAATATACTAAATAGTATCCAAGTATCCTGAAAGAGTTTATGTTCCCCTCAAAATGTTATCTTGAGGGCTAAGTAAATAAATGGAATTATAAAGAAGCTGCCACGCAGTTAAAAAAAAAAAAAGTTTAAATGCAATTACACTGATAAGGAAACTGTCTCACTGTCTAAAAAGGAAGGATAAAGTGTCAGCAAATTTACTGCTTTTCCTAATATTCTTGTTTCTTCTTACCAAGTAAACACATCCACTTATCAAATATAAGTTGTGTTACCATGGCTTAGAACAAGGTTAGTTATGAGACAAATGACTCAATCCGAAAACCTAGAACGTGCAGATAGAAAACAAAGCTGCCTTAATGCTCAGGAAACTGAGCCAATCACTAATAACTAAAAAGAACTACTCTGAAGTTATTTAAATAAAGGGGGAGGGGCATACTCTACAACCTTCTGAAATGGATTAACAGTGCTATAAAGAAAACAAATTAACATTCAGAAGGAGAGTACATTTAGTGCAATTGTACAGATGATGAATAAACTACAAGATTAAAAAAAATCACTGTACAGAACTCACATAAATATCACCAGCAACATATGCAAGACATCAAAATGTTAAGTTTTAAACAATAGGGTGAAATTTAAAAAGGCACTTCATATAACAATGGAAACAGTTTCTCTGTACACAATAACTGCAAGAAATCATATTGTCTTCACATACATTTCATGTCTAGTGGAGAAATAACATTTTGAAGAAAAAGGATCATTAGACGCATCCCCATTGAGAATACCAAATCATTAAATTTGCAATTATCCCAAAGCTTCCTAGAAAATCTAGAGATATTTAAACCTCCAAGGTTTACCTAATGGAGCTTCCTGTGGCAGGCACAGTATGAAAACTTAACATCTAATTTTGAATTCCGTATGCTTTAGGGGTTGTCTCCCTACATCAAGTCCCCTTTTTAACACCATCATCATCCAAGTGTACCAGAGAAAGATTTTAAAATAAACAGATTAGGATATTGTTTCTTCTGCAATCAAGAGACCAACTCATCTATAGCTAAAAGCTGTTCCCATTCTACTGCATTCTGAGACAGTCCCCACTCAACAAATCCCTTTCAGAAGTTATCTACTTGATCAACAATTCGATGATTCCGCAATATCTTTCCACTTTTAGGAAAATTTTCTGGAGATGTTTGCGCTTATCAGTGAGAGAGTGGTAAAGCAATGTTACTTTAATACTGAGCAACATAAATAACACAAGAGGAAGAGAACAGCAATGCTGTTTTATAAATATTTAAGGAGGAGCTACACAATGTAAACACAGCAAACACTAGTGAACTGTGCACTTAAAAATGGTTAAGGTGGTAAATTTTATGTTGTCTTTTTTCTGACCACAATTCAAAACAAAAAATTTAAAAGGAGCATGTTAAGCGGAAATGCCATTGCAGTTTCAGAGAATCACATCTTCAAGCATCATTTACTTTGGTTTAGATTTTGGGAAATAAGAGTACCTCAAAAATCAACACATTTGTAACCCAGTATCTAATTCAGGGAAAGAAAGGGGAGAAATGGAAAAGTGGGAACAGACTTAAGTAGCCTTGGCTAATTAGGAACAACTATGCAGCCACATAGAACAGTTCCAAGGTCTTCTCTCTCCAGTAAGTTCACCTGTGACTATTCCTTTCATAAAAAACCTACAGTGCCAGGGCGCCTGGGTGGCTCAGTCATTAAGCGGCTGCCTTCGGCTCAGGTCATGATCCCAGGGTCCTGGGATCGAGCGTCGCATCGGGCTCCCTGCTCCGCGGGAAGCCTGCTTCTCCCTCTCCCACTCCCCCGCTTGTGTTCCCTCTCTCAGTCTCTGTCAAATAAATAAATAAAATCTTAAAAAAAAAACAAACAAAAAACCTACAGTGCCATGTCAAGGGCACATGAGACTGCTTGACTGATGTGATATATACTGTAAACTATAAAAATCTATGATTTTTTTAGGCCCTTGTTAAAGGTAGTTAATCAATGCTCTTCTAGAGTTTAATTTGGAAGAGTTTCTACATCAATGACATGGACCTAAAAAAGGCAGAAGTAAAACACTGTGGAAAATATACAAAAATAAAGGTAAATGCTAACTCTAGATATGACTTGACCAAATTTGCTTGCAAGACGATTTCCTATATCAAGCCTGTTGTTTAGGCTTAATCTAAAAATAGGACCAATACAGTACTCTGAAATTATCTGACAAAATAAAATAGCTTCTTCTAAGTAGGGATGCTTGCGTCTTCAACCTCTAGCACAAATAGGGAGAGAAAGAGAAGTAGTAAAAAGGGTGAAGATAGTTACAATGGAGGGGGAATGAGCTTCAACCATCAAAAAGTGGGGCACTAGGGAAAATGTCAGTCACCACTGTGCAAGAACTATGGCAAGAAACAGAAACCACACGAACCCTAAAACAGTGTTATATTCCACTAACAGTAGACCCAAAATATTTTGATCAAGCAGATGAAATAAATGAAGATGTTTGACAAATCAAGTTACAAAATTTTAAGTCTGTTGATAAAAAAACTTTTTTTTGGCTGCCAAGCAAATAATATTAGGTGATGTATTCAGACCCCTCAAACTTGACACTTTCTCCATTTTTGAAGTCATGCTGTGAAAACGAGGATCTAAGGGCTGGTATACTGTACAGCCACTGCCTTGAGATTAAAAAGATACTGTGGGATATACAACTGAGGTATCTGCTGCCAGTTCCAGAATTGTGAAGAACTATTAATGGAACCAACTGGGAGCAAAATGATAAGTCGTCTCTCGTGATAAGAGTCTGACTAGATTAAGGGACCAGTAAACCAAGAACATGTTGTTGAAGTCTTGATTTCAGACTTTTAAGAAATCTCTAATGGATATCATCATGTACATAGATATCCAGAAACAGAGCTGTGTGAGATGTTCTCTTTATGACATCCACAGTAAGACTCTTAACACTTAAGGATTCTCAGTATCATCTAGTTTGATGGCATCCCTCTTTCTTTATTTCAGTAAGAGGACCAGATTGTCAGGCATGTTTGGAATTCTCTTATAGAGTTCAGATTTGCATGCCTGGATGGTATAACATCCTTTATATCCAGGGCACTAATGTACGTATCTTTTTTGTGTTTAGAGTGATGAATTATCAAGCTCAAAAAAGTTAATTGATTAGAAGGTAGGTTTGTTTAAGGAGGTCATCTTGGTGAAAGGCCCAGAATATCCTGAGAGAACACCATGACTGGGTCTCACAGCTTCTTTACATCTGAGAGCTTGATAGGATGGAGACTTAGGCGTGATGGTAACAAAGAATTCTCTCACATGTAGCTCTGAGTGGTAATGACACGGTAGCCATCAGTCTCGATAGATAGTTACTGTGAAAATTTCTAGAGATGTTACAGGTAGGAAAGTCTTTTTCCAGCTGGTGTCCACAGTAGACCTGTAACATCTAGCCATCCCACTGGAACCAAACTGGATTTGGCAAAATTTTATTTGTATTCCAGTTCTTGACATACAGCTTCATGTTGATTCTGAAGTCTGAGAGAGCTTGAGAGTAGGATGGACTCTTGATAAGTTGATCATCCTGACATAAACAGAGTACAACAGACTTGTCATTTTGTGAAGATCTGACAAGCTGACGCCTGAACAAGGAAGCACTGATGACCTAAAAACGAAGGATCTGCCTCTGGTATTAGTAAACAAAGATCTAACAGTAGGTTATTTCCAGACCCCAAATCGGCCAGTCCTCAGTTTATCAGTAAGATTTTCCTGAGGAACAAATCTTTATATTTTTCTTTAATCACAAGAGGATTCAGATTCCTGAGTACCCTCCTCTGAACTTATTCTGGACCAGAAATAATGGGTAAACCTTTGTCCAACCCAACTTAGATGAAAGTCTCTACTGCTCACTTGGCCAATAAAACATGAGTCTCTTTATTATATACTTCATTTGAAAAGTCTAGAATTTAAATGTTAGCTGTGATAATTCCAGACATGCATCAGTTTCTGAGGTGACCTCCTACCTGTAGATCCTGTTTGAGTGGGGAATAGCAAGTAAAATAGTTAGGATCTTGGATGACTATGCTGCTGAACGCAAACAGGCTATTAATTCTTGTACCCATGGCGTTCGGGGGATTCTCCCTTTTTTCTGTATCTATAGGGGTGGTTTCGAGGTTTGTACCAATCTCCTTTGGAATACCCTCTATTGTGATAATGTGCTTTCTGATCATGACTATAAAAGTATCGATGTTGGTTATAGTATTTGTTGTGGTCTCTATAGTCATTTTCTTTAATACTGTTTTCTTCTGCAACAACAGCATTCACATCTTGTCCAAAGAGGGAAGTACCATCAAAGGGCAAGTGTGATATCTTCTCCTGGGTTTTCTTAGTGAGAGATGTAAGGCGGAGCCAGGCTTGTCTTCTGTAGTCTATTGCCATTGCCATAACTCTGACTACAGAATCCATTATGTCCCTAGTAGTACAAAGCTGCCAAAGGCCTGCATCCATACCATCAGATATTATACATCTTGCTTTTCCACGATCAAACTCTGGGTCATGAACCAGATCCTCCATATCTTCCCAGAGTTTACGCTGATATTGAGTCATATAGGCCATGTAGCTAGCAGCTCGGGCTGCAATGGAAGCTGCATGGTAGAATCTACAACCCATGACCTCCATTTCTTTTGAGGTAGAATCTAGAGGAGATGTTGTGCTTCCTCTTTTGCTGTGCTCTAATGCTTCTACAATAGGGCCCTCAGCTGGTGGATTTGGTTGGAAAGGAGAGGTATCCTTGGCCACAGGATATACCCTGTGCCCCATGAAGGAAGAAGGATGGCAATCAGCAGGGTCTTTAAAAACCTCAGTGGTGGCAATTCTCAGAAGAGGATGCAATGGAGGAACCAAACGTTTCTTAGAGGTCACATAATCAGGCTTCCCTTCACACGATTCTGCTTCAGACTGTAACGTTACTCTCTTTATAACACCTCTCTGTTCCATTCTTTTCAAAAGACCTGTGAAACTAGACTGACTGGGGTCAGTTGGCTGCCCTTTGTCATCAGCTGAGGGGGATTTGCAGTCAGCTTCTTCATCAACTGTGGATAAATTTTCATCCTTGGAGGTGGAGATATCCCATGGCACTGAGGAGTTCTCACTTGGCCTAGAATGATGAAATCTAAAACAGCTCCTAGACTGCAGATCACGGATCACTCGGGACATCTCAGCCACTTGTGTCTGAAGATAAAGGATGGCATCCTGTCCATGCTGTGAAACTGAAGAAGACTCTACAGGTAAATCCTCCTTGACCTCTGAAGAGGCCAAAGATTCTTGGGGGACCAGAACTGGAGATGAAGGCTGAGTCTGATAATTTTGTGATGGTTTAAGTGTCTCTGTCTCAGAGATCTTAATATCTGAATTATTTTGATCATTTTTCTGGTTCTCCAATGGGTTCTCAACAGAAGAAGGTTGAGAAACTATCCTTTGTGGACTGCTGGTGCAACTCCCAGAGGAGGAGCTGCTGTCTCCAATGGGAAGAGGAACACTGCAGCTAGAGCACATTTCTGGGCGATGATTCTCAGAGGATGGCACCTTAGACTCAGGCATTCTCTGGGTTATCCACATGAACAAGAAAACCAAGGAAGAAAAAAAAATGCTTTTAATATGTTAACTTTCAAGTGCAGAGATGCATGTCCAGTAAGTAGAACTCAATTTTTTAAATTATTATAACAACAATGAAAGATGCAATCCACTACAGATCAGCAAGGGGATCAGAGAAGTCAAATCCACAAGCTTCACTACCCAAAAACCCAATACCAACTATGGCCATTAATGTGGCACTCTGTCTATGAAAAAAGAGAGTGAAAACAAGCCCAGTTCAAGTGCTGCCATCCTGGCCTGCTGCTTGGTCCCATGCTAGGATAAGAAGAGGTGGTGAGACTACTGGTGATTAAAAAAATCCCATTCAATGTATGTAAGTCAACAAGTAGAAGCTAAAAATGGTACAGAGAACTTGGGAAAAGTTCCACTGAGAACAAAAAATATTTCTAAAAGTCCCCACTGCAGAGTCACTTTTAAGCCCCTTTAAAATTTTCTCCTGTTCAGTCTCCATGCATAACAAAACCTTCCAGTTGCATAGTCCTACTTTATTGCTCGTAGTTTCCAAGGAGCTTACATTATGTATTTTTTACCTCATTTTGTCCTCACAACAACCCTGTGAGGTAGGTATTACTCTTATTTGATAAAGAAACTAAGGTTAAAGGCTTCCTAATTTATCCGAAGTCACAGAATTAATAAGGAGTAAAGCTCAGACTAAAACCTACGTATACTGATTCCAAGTCCAAGTCTCAATCCCCTGTATCATAGAGAAAGAAGTTTTCTGGCCACCTTGAACAAGAGCCAGGAGTTCTCAACCCATCAAGAAAATAGCCCATTAACAGAAATTTGGGCTAAGACAAATGAAAGACAAGATTGCTACAAAGGGCTCAGCTAGTTTGATTCTCAGAGTAAGGGAAGTATTAGTTTAAGGGTCAAACCCACAACTAAAAAAATCACAGGTAAGAAAAAAAAACTTTAAATATGTGAGGGATAAACAAGGTTAAAAGGAATGATGACTGAAATACTACGCCACCTAAACCCTTTCCCACATTCCATTTCCTAAAGGATCTTCACATATCCTTCCTTCCAAGGTAAAACAAACTTTCTGTGGCCAGGTGGTTCTGGAAGAAAAGGATCCAGTTATACATGGCACCTGAGGAGAGACAGGAAAGGAGAAGGGGAGAAGGGCACAAGGAGCCAAGAAGCTTGCAGTTTTTATTCCATTTTCCTTTTATCAGATACCATCTTCAAGGCTTAGAACTTTCCTGTGTCGTGTTATCCTTTCACATCCTCACTGAAAGTAAAGAAACAAAACTGGAAGTAGGAGATATTTTGGGCCAGGACTCACTGGACACCTTTGTGGTTCATTCTACAGAAATGGGCCATTCTCTAAAATACTATAGCTCCTAAAAACAGCGATCATTGACTTGATAACTCTCTTTAGGCAATGTCTTTTAAATCACAGAAGTGAAAGAAATGCAAATCAAATATAATGTACTTACATCACTATGAGAGGTGCTAGGTTCTTCATCATCACTGCTGACCAGATCAATGTATTCAAGAACAGGTCTTAATGGTCCTTCCTATGAAAGAATTGAGCAAATTAACAAATCATTTATAGTTATTCAAACTAAACTAGTCATTTAAAACATCCCATTTTTGGTTGGGATTGGCAAAAATTCCTCTAAAGAAGAAGCCTATGGGTGGCAGTAAGTAATGAGAACAAAGAGAAAAATATTCAGATACATGCATAAGAAACGATAAGATCTAAGAGTTTAAACCTCGGTAGAATATTACGACAATGTTGATTTTTTTGAGGAAAAGATTAATAATAAAGGAACACTGCTACAAGGACACAGATAGCAGATAGTATGATTCAATGCTTTTTAGATGGGATGAGTATTAATTATGTTAGATAACCAAGCTCAAAAACATGCAGTTCTTTGACTAACAGTTCAGCTTTATCTCCCACTCCTATAGTCAAACATCAAACCTGATTCTTCATCCTCTTTGGAACCATTCTGACTGCATCACAGACCAGGCCTTGAATGCTAGGCCTAAATGCCTAGATTTTATTCTACAGGCAAAAGGGAATCAATAAATACAAAGACAGGAAAAACATGAGAGCTGTGCTTTAAATAGATTAATCACACAGACAAGTATGGAAAATGGGGAAAGCAGGATAATCAATCAGTCCAATAATACAAAACTAAAATAATGGCAAAGAGAATATGTTGTGGTACACATACAAGAGAATACATGGGTAGAATGAGGAAAAAAAGATAGGCTATAAAAAAACACCCCCCCCCCAAACAAAACCAAACCCCAACAATAAGAAGGAATCAAAAAAGTCCTTAAAGTTTCACCCTTGGGCAACTGGAAGGATACTAATGCCATTTAGTATAAATCTGGAATACAGAAACAGGAAGCTGACATTCTTTTAGACATAATGGGCTGATGTACCAGTGGTACCCAAAAGTAACTGGCAGATAGCTGGAAATCCAGGGCTGTAATCTGGATGTATGAACACAGCTAGATAAACAGATTTGGGAGTTGCTCCCCTAAAAGACTAAACTGAAACTGTGACAGAGCCAACAAAGAAAGCAAAGAGGAGAAAGAAGAGATTTAAGAAGGTTCTCGAGAAAATGCCGGAATTTTAGGGACTCAGGAAGAACTGCTAAGCAGGTAATCAGGGACTGGAGAAGAATCGGGAATGCATAAATTCAAAGAAGCTAGAGAAAACCTCAACAAAAAGTTGTCAATGCTAATGTGGCCCAAAATGCTGACAACCAAAAAAACTGCCACTGAATGTGGCAACAAGATTTTTAAAATGCCTGAGAGCAACTTTTAATAAAGTAGCAAGCATACAGAAGCTACGCTCTAAAAAAATTAAGTAGAAAATGAAGCAGTAGGGGCACCTGGCTGGCTTAGTCAGCAGAGCATGCAACCTCATCTTGGGGTTGTGAGTTCGGGCCCACACTGCATGTAGAGATTATTTAAAAATAAAATCTTAAAAAAGAAAAAGAGGCAGTAAAAGCCATGAGTAAAGAATATTATTTTTAAAAATCTAGTATGTTGAGAACAAGAGTAAGGAACATAGGAGGCGAATTCAGCTGAGGGAGAGATTTCTTAAGATGCAGAAAGCTGACTGTTGGCAAACCAAAGTGATATATTTAGTGTAAAAACTAACAGAAAAAGAATAGAGTCAGAAGACAGAAGCTAAGATCTAGTTAAAGATCCTCTTCCTGAGAAGAGGCATCCAGTCTCAAACGTAACTTGTTTCTCTCTTAGGCTACAACTTCTCCCCAAGCAGAAAACTGCTATCCTTTCAGACAGGTTTTATCTAGCCACTAAAATAAAACCAGAGAGCAGAACTTCTGGGCAGGGATCATGTAATAAATAATTAAGATTTTTGCATGAGCTGTAAAAGTGGAGGTTTAAAAAAGAGGAAAAGAGGGAAAGAGTAGTTTCCAATTACGATCAACAGAGATGAACCACCTACCTTAAGACTAAAATATACCACTGCTATGGGAAATATCATACATTCAATCCAAAAAGAAAGTAGAGGAGTGCCTGGGTGGCTCAGACGTTAAGCATCTGCCTTCGGCTCAGGTCATGATCCCGGGGTCCTGGGATCGAGCCCTGCATCGGGCTCCCTGCTCAGCCAGGAGCCTGCTTCTCCCTCCCCCACTCCCCCTGCTTGTGTTCCCTCTCTAGCTGTCTCTCTCTCTCTCTCTCTGTGTCAAATAAATAAATAAGAATTAAAACAAACAAACAAAAAACACAAAAAGAAAGTAGAAGAAGTAAAAATATGATAGCTTCTCCTGTTCATATAATCACATTACATTTTGTCTCTTCAAGAAATGTACGTCCATAGAAACAGCACACCAAGAAAGTCTCAGGTTATCAGAAATACACAGAGGTGGGGCAGAGAAAGCTTCCATGAACAGACAGAGAAAAAAGGGAGATGAAAGAAGGTAATAGAATATAAAGCAAAAAGTAGAATGGGGAAAAACAAATAAACAAGAAAACCCCCCCAAAACAAAAAACCAGAATAAGGAAAATGGTCACAGATGGGATTTAAAAATAGCTGCAGAAATAGTAGAAAGGACAAGAGCAGGGAATGATGAGAGAAGACTATTAGAAATTTACTACTGGGGTCAACCATTAGACTAATATGAAACCATTTCTGAACTACTGAAAAGTAACTTCATGATTCACACTAATTAAAAGAATAAAAAGAACCAAGATAGAAAAACCAAAAATGAGAAAAAGCAAGAGTCATTTAAAATACTTATTCATTCACTCAACAAATAATTGTGAACTTATAAGTGAAAGAGTGGTAGAAGATGAAGACACATATTTGAGACCACCAAAAAGGCAGAGGCTGGGTTAAAAAGAGAAGTATCCCAAAGGAAAATATTACTCAGAAGCAAACACTCTACACTTTAGCTAATTTTCACACTGGATACGGGAAAAGTTTTACCATAATGACTTAAAGAATCAAAACATTTTAGTATTCCATTTATTTTACTACTAATCAATAACATTTGTCATTGCTGTATGGGCTCTATACAGGCACTGTGCTGAACTTTTCATATATATTATTTCATTTAATCCCTAATTACTTTACAAGGTGAAATAGTGAATTATTACTATTATTCCATTTAACAAATGAGAAAACTAAGTGAGCTACACCTGGTTCTCTAAATATGTAACTGGCTGTGTGGTCATTATAATTCTGAGGCTAAGTTCAAAGTATACATACTACTATTTGGGGGGGGAGGGGCGCGCCTGGGTGGTTCAGTGGGTCAAGTGTCTGCCTTCAGCTCAGATCATGATCCCAGGATCCTGCCCAGCTCCACATCACATCAGGCTCTGCAGGGAGCCTGCTTCTCCCACTCCATCTACCTGCAGCTCCCCCTACTTGTGCACTCTGTCAAATAAATAAATAAAATCTTAAAAAAACAATTTTTTTTTAAATTTTATTTTTAAGTAATCCCTATATCCAACATGGGGCTTGAACTCACACCCCCAAGATCAAGAGTCGCATGCTCTACTAATTGAGCCAGCCAGGAAACCCTACATACTATTTTTATTTTTTTTTAAAGATTTTATTTATTTGACAGAGAGAGACAGCGAGAGCAGGAACACAAGCAGGGGGAGTGGGAGAGGGAGAAGCAGGCTTCCCGCTGAGCAGGGAGCCCGACGCGGGGCTCGATCCCAGGACCCTGGGATCATGACCTGAGCTGAAGGCAGACACTTAACGACTGAGCCACCCAGGCGCCCCCCTACATACTATTTTTAAATCAATGCCTTATTATCTAAGTTTTTGAGATACTTTGTATTCCTTCAATAAGAGAAAATGGACTTACTGCTTTGTCCCCAACTCTGAATAACTCATAACACTAACCAAAAAGTAAGTTATTAATTCCCCCCAAAAATGTTTATTATATAAATGTCAAACATGGTTTCTTAAAATGTTTATAATGACTGCTTATGTTCTTAACAAGTATAAATTCATGTAGTCCTCCAACTAAAGGTATTTTATTTGAATTTGCTCCATCAACCAGTAAACCATCATTCTTCTCATCCGTTTTGTACCAATAACAAAATCAAGGGATTCTACTCCCCAAGGCCACATAATTAGGGCTAGGAGCACAGGCACAAGCAAAATAGTTTAGGAACACAGCTGAATTAATATTCTAAGTTAAAAAAAATTTTTTTCTAATGACACAAAAAGCTTTCACTCCTGTCAGAAAAATGATTCTCATACAAAGCCAGACACCAATTACCTACTACTACAGTTGACCTTTGAAGAACATGAAGGTTATGGGCTCTGACCCTCCCTCCCACCACACAGAATTGAAAATCTACATGTAACTTTTGACTCCCCCAAAATGTAACTACTAAAAGCCTACTCTTGACTGGAAGTCTCAACAGTAACAGTTAATACATATTTTGTATGTTGTATATATTATATACTGTATTCTTACAATAAAGCTAAAGTATTATGGAAATCATAAGGGAAATATATTTAAAGTACTGTAAAAAATCTTATCTGCATACAAGTGGACCCATGTAATTCAAACCCATGTTGCTCGACGGTCAAGTGTAAGTGGATGTCAATACACTAAGATATGGTCTATAAGAAATGTAGTTTACCCCAGTCTAAAACAAAGAATATGGATTTGAGCATAGATGCACAACTCTAATCTAAAACCTTAAATATAGGGGCGCCTGGGTGGCTCAGTCGTTAAACGTCTGCCTTCTGCTCAGGTCATGGTCCCAGGGTCCTGGGGTCGAGTCCCACATGGGGCTACCTGCTCAGCGGGAAGCCTGCTTCTCCCTCTTCCACTCCCCTGCTTGTGTTCCCTCTCTCGCTGTCAAATAAATAAATAAAATCTTTAAAAAAAAAAATTAAATAAATAAAACCTTATATATAATACATTTTTTTTGATATATTTCCATATATAGAAGTTAGGGATATAGTTTACTTCTGTAGTCCTACCCAGTTCAAAAATTTCGAATGGTTCCCAACTGACTACTTTAAGTTCAAATTTAGGCCACAGCTCAAGATCTACACTATCCGGCCCACTCTTTCTCTTCTACTTAAAAAATTTTTATCCTCCAGAACTACACATAATCCTCTCTGCTTTTCCCATTTTGATGCTTTCCTTATTTCTTTTCAAAATGCGCTTTTAAATACAAATACTAAATGTTATTTATGCCAAAAAGTCTGCCTTTTTTAAAAATAGCACCATGTACTTTTTATAAAAGAACTACTTTCTACTAGAACTTTTTTTTTTTTTTTAAGATTTTATTTATTTAGTCAGAGAGAGAGCACATGCGCAAGCAGGGGGAGCAGCAGAGGGAGAAGCAGGCTCCCCCCCAAGCAAGGAGCCTGATGCAGGACTCGATCCCAGGACTCTGGGATCACAACCTGAGCCAAAGGCAGTTGATTAACCGACTGAGCCACCAAGGCGTCCCTCTACTATAACTATTTACACAGTTCTCATCACCTATTTTATCTCCCACATTGAAATATGGACACTTATAGGTAGGATATATTTCCAATTAATCTTTGTAGTTCTAGAGTACTTCCTTCAGGACTTTGCATATCATGAGTTCCAACATTATTTTTATTTATTGACCTAATTACAGGCCCAAGACACCCAGCCAAAAGATACCTTGATACTTTTGCCCATGACCCCTTTCTACTGTAGTTAAAGTATTATCCTTTCACCTACGTGCTTCTGAAGTTATTTATGAAATTACACCTTGATTTTCTTCACTATTTCTACATGCTCAATGATTTCACATAATACCAATAACCTTGGCTGAAACCTAAATCTCATGTGCTATTACTGAGATTACAATACGTTGTCTCAGCAGTTTTTGTATCTTTGTATCTAAAGCAGCACTGTGAAAATGTCATCAGCTCTTAGCTAAAATAAGTTTTCTGGGAGTAAAAAACTAAAATATCTGCAGTTTCAAAGACAGAAAGATGGTGGCTGAATAAGGGATCAGAGAGGTATTCTCACTCTTGGAAAACTTGCATTCACATCACTTCACTTTAACAAAAAACCTACATTAGTACCCATTTTCACTAACTGAAGGAAAACTGAAGAGGATTTGAGCTTATACAAAAAAAAAAAATTTAAAAAGCCAAACTACTGTACAGTGTTTGTCTTGTTGCACCCCAACATGCACCCCAAGCAGCAAGAGTAGCACAGCCAAGCAAGCTCCTTCCCCGGGAACTAAACTCAGCATCTCACTGCCACAGCTTTGAATTATCTGCAAGCACCTGTACCATATCTTGATTTATTTTGTGCATCCGTTAGCAAGATGTGTCCTAAGGTATCAAAAAAGCCTAAAAGGGGTTATTTTTTTGGTCTGGAAATGCTAAAAAATTTTCCATATAAATTAATGGTAATTGCTTCTTCACTTTATGCCATCTTAGTTTAAGAAAGTTTTCAGAGGTTTCAAAGATTTCTACTTTCCAATAGTGGGGTGCGGGGCAGGGGGTGGGTGGAGACACACCTATACTACTTAAGAGAAAATGAGAGCAAAATCTTGACGTTTTTGTTACGGTAACATTCTCATTTGAGATCACAAAGTTACTGGCTTTGCAAAATCAAACAGTACACTTACAAATAGTGCAGTTCTCTGTATGTACATTTCAAAAAAAAAAAAAAAATTTAAATGAAAGAACTCATTTTTGCACCTCCACATCCTTATTATTCCTTCCCTTCAGCATGCTGTTTGGTTCCAGATACTATATATTTTGCAAACCACATAAAGACTGCTGTGCCACCATGTGGATTAAAGATGGGAAAATTAGATTAATGAGAGTGAACTAAGAAATTCAAACCAGAGTAAATCAAGAAGCAACACCATAATGTCCTTTTTGTATCTGAAGAAATCTTAAGCAAAGAACAGTTTGTTACCTTTACTGCATAAGCATTACCTGAAGGAGTCAAGTATTAGTTTACAGAAAGAAGCAGAAGGCTCTGTCTCTGAATTTATTTTGAAATAGAATTAAGGTTTCATTAATTATCATTTAAGTGTTATCACTAAAAATGTAGAAGAAATGTTTTTAATAGGTTTCTTCTACTACTGTAATTGCACTTATTACATATAATTCTTCATTTGCACTATCAGAACTTTGAACCTTCCTTTGCCAACCCCTAGGGATAAACAGAAGATGTTGGATCGAGATGAATACACAATGCATTGATTGTATATTTTTTATTCTTCAGGCAAAGATACACAGATTCTCTACATTTAAAATTTAAAAGACTATTTAAAACTTAAGAATATTTTAAACTTCAGCTTAATACCTTATTAAGCTTATTCATCCAAGTTATACTATAATTTTTCACTCTGCAAGTACCAAAAAAAGGTTTCAAATCTTTTTATTAATTCCATCTGTGATTCTCAAAGCAAGGCCCATAGTTTATAAAGTATGTCATTCTTTTATTTGCACAAAATATCAAGATAAATATTCTCCAAATATACCAATATTCAGAAACCTGAAATATTTGTCCTAAGGAACATGGAATCCCATTACCAACATACTTTAGTCCACCGTGAAGAAGGGGCAGGATACAATTCAATTCACCCCCATCCCGGAAATCCTTCTAAGTTAAAATGAGGACAGAGAACACCTGAAGCTAATGTAACATTATATGTTAACTATACTGGAATTGAAATAAAAGGACAAAGCACAATACGCACTGGCAATGGTGAAGAAAGCTCCCACACACACACACACACACACACAAAATCTTGTGAAAGACTCCTAAATAAACCCATTAAACCACAGAACAACAATAGATCACCACAACGGCCCCTTGTTGGGGTATGTAAAGGATATCATTTAATAACCAGCTTAACAAAGTGCCCCAAATCAATGAACACAAATACACATCCGACAATCTATTAAAGAAAAATTATACACCTTTAACAGCAAACCTCAACTAATCACTGGTTTGGAGAAGTTTTTAGCTGGCTAAGATACCACTTTAAACAGAGCCTTTGCAAAACTTTACAGTTTTGGGTGAAAACCATCCCCAAATACATCATAACCCCCTCTCCCCTAAACCAAGGCTTTACAAAGCATGGTTCACAGATTCATATTTCCTTTCATTTGTTCCAAAGTGAAGATTCCTGGGTCCCACCTGCAGATTCTGATTCAGTCGGTGTGGAGTGAGGCCCAGGAATCTGCACATTTACACCTCCTAATGCTTAGAGACCACTGTCCCAAAGGGAAG
>NC_138376.1:43888353-43904136 GCF_054177405.1 Leptonychotes weddellii | reverse complement strand
TGCCTGGGTGGCTCAGTTGTTAAGCGTCTGCCTTCTGCTCAGGTCATGATCCCAGGGTCCTGGGATCGAGCCCTGCATCGGGCTCCTTGCTCAGTGGGAAGCCTGCTTCTCCCTCTCCCACTCCCCCTGCTGTGTTCCCTCTCTCGTTGTGTCTCTCTCTGTCAAATAAATAAAATCTTAAAAAAAAAAGAAAGCACTAAACCCACTTAATATAATTAAAGAGTAAATATGCTATGACTTAGGGTCTGAGGGTACCACCCATGATTAGTAGAATAATTTTTATGTAATAACATTTATTTTGGGTTCTAGAGAGCTAACAAAAATTATTTAGGGGTGCCTGGCTGCCTCAGTCCGTTGAGTGCTTTCGGCCCAGGTCATGATCTCGGGGTCCTGGGATCGAGCCCTGTGTTGGGCTCCCTGCTTAATGGGGAACCTGCTTCTCTCTCTCCCTCTGCAGCTCCCCCTGCTTGTGCTCTCTGTCAAATAAATAAATGCAATCTTAAAAAAAAAAGATACTCTTAATTTAAAGAAATATCAAAGATCAGAATAGTGTATGTAAAATCCTACAATTTGTAAAAAATATATGTGCATGGTTATTCACACATGGACAATTTGGAAATGTAGTTAGGAAAGTGGTAGGAGTGGTTACCTCTGGGCCATGTGTTTGGTAGAAGACATTTTTCAGTATGTAAACATTTGGGGTGCCTGGGTGGCTCAGTCGTTGGGCATCTGCCTTCAGCTCAGGTCGTGATCCCAGGGTCCTGGGATCAAGCCCCGCATCCGGCTCCCCGCTCCACGGGAGGCCTGCTTCTCTCTTTCCCACTCCCCCTGCTTGTGTTCCCTCTCTCAGTGTGTCTCTCTCTGTCAAATAAATAAATAAAATCTTAAAAAAAAATATGTAAGCATTTGGATCTTTAAAAAAAAAAATTCACTATATGCATGTATTACTCATTCAAAATTAGTATAATTTATTAATTTAAATAATTTTAAAAAGATTTTATTTATTTATTTGAGAAAGAGAGACACACACCGAGTGGGGGGGATGGGCAGAGAGAGGGAGAGAGAGAAGCAGACTCCCCGCTGAGCAGGAAGCCCAGTTAACAATGTATCTTTAGGATAATTGCACATAAGTACATAAAACTGCTGTATTCATTTAAGTTTTTTTTCTTGAAGCATAACATATATATAAAACAATGCATGAGTTGTTAAGTATCCAGTGTGATCTTACACAAATTGAACATACCTATGTAACCAGAACACAGATCAGAGCAGTGAACATTACCAGCATCCCAGAAGATCTTTGTGCCACTTACAGAACTGTGCACTCACTATTTCCCAATCATAACCACTATCCTATTTTTTTTTTTTAAGTAATCTCTACACCCAACCTGGGGCTAGAACTCAGGTACCCCAATCCTAATTTCTAATAGCCAATTTTGTATGGTTGCTAATGTTTCCACTGTTCGGATATATCCTACTTTATTTGAAATCACTTTAAGATGGACATTTAGGTTGTTTCTGATTTTTTTATTGTTACAAACAATGCTGCTAGGAATATCCCTATGCATGGGCCATTTCAAATACTTGAGCACATCTGAAGGATAAATTCCTAGAAATGAGTATTATACATTTTGACAGATACTACTGAATTGCATTTCACTAATGTACAAATTTATAATTCTAGCAATCCTTTAAGATGCCTCTTTCCCCACATATTTGCTTATACAGCATATTAAAATTTTTTTTATTTTTATGGGGTGCCTGTGTGGCTCAGTCAGTTAAGCATCCTACTCTTGGTTTCAGCTTGGTCATGATCTCCTAGTGGTGGGATTGAGCCCTGTTTTGGGTTCTGTGCACATTGCGGAGTCTGCTTCAGATTCTCTCTCCCTCTCCCTCTCACCTACACTCTCTCAAATAAATAAAATCTTTAAACAATTTCTTTTATTTTTACAATATGTATAGGTATAAATATATATTTACAATATGTATAGTACCTCTTTATACTTTTAGATTACATTTCTTTTTATGGATAAGTGTAAGCATTTTCATATATATTTAGGAGGTATTTTATTACTTATGAGCAGTCTGTTCATGTCCTTTACTTTTTAACTTACTTGAAGTCATAGGATGTTAAGAATAGAAAGGAATCCATGTCTTCATTTTTATTTTATTTTATTTTTTAAAGATTTTATTTTTTATGTAATCTCTCTACCCAATGTGGGGCTCCAGTCCACATCCCTGAGATCAAGAGTTGCATGCTCTCCAACTGAGCCAGCCAAATGCCCCTCCATGCCTTCATTTTTAAAATGTGGAAATTAATCCAAGCAAAGTTATGGCTCAATATTATTGTATTTCAGATATTAATGGCTACCAGAATCATTACCTCTAGGTAAATGAGATGTAACTATACATGAAAACTCGAAATGGGGCAAAAGATAAATTAGGGGATTGAGAAATAAGCTGATGTACTCAATGAAGATCTTATGAACTACAATTAACAGACCCAAGACCCAAGTATTCCCTCAAAGTTCTTAACTCAAGCCACAATAATAGACCCAAGGTCCAAGTAAAGCCATAAGAAACATCTCCCTCCAGTTAAAAAAATCTTGCTTTGGAGCACCTGGCTGGCTCAGTCAGTGAAGCATGCAACTCTCGATCTCAGGGTTATGAGTTCAAACCCCACACTGGGTATAGAGATTCCTTAAAAAAAAATCTTAAAAAAATAATTTAAAAAATCAATAATCAAAAATCTTGCTTTGACTGTGATGAGTACCAGTTGCTGTATGAAAGTGTTAAATCACTACATTTTATACCTTAAACTAATATTACACTGTATGTTAACTAACTGGAATTTAAATAAAAACTTCCAAAAAAATAAATAACACAGAAAAGAAAAATCTTGCTTCGACCCTGAACCCATCAGTAAATAACCTCACTTCTCCAACCCTACCTATTCCAGTCAGTTATCCACATTACAGGACCTATATTAAAACCATTCAATAGAAATACTAATACCCATTCAAAAGCCCTTCCTAACTTCCTTAGATTATGATTCTCCTAAGCTTTGCCCTGGTGTGTGTGTGTAGGGGGAAAGGGGGTTCTCCCTTGATGTAGCAAGCTAAACATACTTGGCTTATTGTGACTTAGGCATGTCACTGTTGATCTTCCATTGGTGGGCTTTGGCAGTTTAGATGTCCCACAGAGACTCTGTTGAGATCCCTATTATCATGGACCAGGATCCTCAACATGGTAACTATGTGCATATCTGAGACTGCTTAAGTCTACCTTGCCCATAATGATGGTACTTTCATAACTGAATCTGAGCTTTAAACTTTCATGGTGACTTTCAGCATAAGTTTATTTATTTATTCTTTTTACTCCTAGAATTAAGAATAAAATGTTAGATTCTGATCAATTTGTATTATTTTGTCTTTTGGTTAGATTTGGCTTGTATCATTGTCTCCTGTTCCTTTTTACCTTTCATTTTGATGTCTTCTATGTTGTTTTTCTGTAAAGGAAAAGTCTTTGAGGAGAGGGCAAGCATCGGGCTGATGAGCCTATCATTTGAGTTAGTCCTGAAGACTAAAGAACAGAAAGTCTTGTTAGAATGTCATCCTTTTGGGGGTGCCTGGCTGGCTTGGTAGAGTGTGCAACTCTTGATCTTGGGGTTGTAGGTTCGAGTCCCATGTTGGGTGTAGAGATTACTTAAAAATAAAATCTTTAAAAAAAAAAAGAATGTCGGGCGCCTGGGTGGCTCAGTTGGTTAAGCGACTGCCTTCGGCTCAGGTCATGATCCTAGAGTCCCGGGATCGAGTCCCACATCGGGCTCCCTGCTCAGCAGGGGGTCTGCTTCTCCCTCTGCCCTCTTCCCTCTCGTGCTCTCTGTCTCTCATTCTCTCTCTCTCAAATAAATAAATAAAATCTTAAAAAAAAAAAGAATGTCATCCTTTCAACAAATTTTGTCTTGGGTCATCTTTCAGAAGCTTATAAAAATTCTTCTCAGTATTGGTTTTTGTACCTCTTAGAACTGACTTGATTATCTTCACCTGTTCGAAACTAGGACTTCAAGTTGGCAGGCCCACAGGCCTTAACGATAGTCAGCCATTAGTTAGTATATGGAGACAAAAGGTGCAAAAACAACACTATCTCTTTCAGTTTTCATGGATTAATCTACTCTCCACTAGGATGGACACTTGTTTCTTACATATTTTCTCATTACTGTCCTAACTAATGCTCCTACCTTTCCAAGTGGCACAATTTTACCAAGGGTAATTGAGAACTACAGTAGGCACTTTGGGGAACTTTAATTATGAGTAAAATTGGACATTTCAGGGGGGCATATCAGAGATGATAAATTTTTAATTAATTTAGAGAATTTAAATCTTGGTTTCCCTGAATTATACCAAACAGCATTTTTATTAGTATGTCCCTAAGCAATTAAGGCCTTGTTAGAAAAGATGGATATAGGAAAACCAAAAAAAGGATCTAAATGTTTCTGAGGTCCAAAGAACTCCATCCAAACATCATCCATGCCAGCAAAGGTTGACTGGGGGGGGTGGGGGGGTCCTAGATTTCCACCCTCATCAGCCTAAGGGGGTGTACTCATCTCCATCCCTCCCCCACTGGGCTAAAGAAGAAAAGTCACATTGTACTATCAATTGACACAGAAAAGGCATTTAACAAAATTCAGTGCTTATTTGTGATTTAAAAAAAAAACTTTCAAAAAACCACAAAAGCCCTATACTTAACGTTATACTTAAGGTATAAGAGTAAATGTTTTACCCCTGAGATCAGGAACAAGATGAAGATACCTATTTTCACCACTCTTCTTTAACATAGTGCTAGACATTCTAGCCAGTAAATGGAGGCAAGAAAAGGAAATAAAAGGCATACAGATTGTAAAGAAAGAAATCAAAACTGTCCCTATTTGCAGATAACTGACTATATAGATAATCTCAAGGAGTCTCAAAAAAAAAAAAAAACTTGCTAAAACTAAATGAGTGAGTTCAGCAAGGTCACAAACACTAGATCAATATACAAAACAACTGTATTTCTGTATACTAGCAATGATCATATAGGCACCAAAGTTAAAAATACACTATTTACCATCACTCAAAAAAATCAAAACAAAACAGAACCTTAAGTATAGGAGTATATGCTAAAAACTACACAATGCTAATGAAAGAAATCCTAGAAGACCTAAATAGATGGAGAAATGTGCTGTGTTCATGGACTGGAGTACACAATATAGTAAAAATGTCAATTCCCATAAAACTTATATACAGCTTTAATGCAATTCCAATCAAAATCCCAGCAAGACTTTTGTAGACTTACACAAGATTTCTAAAATTCATATGGAAAGGCAAAGGAACTAGAATAGCTAAAACAATTTTGGAAAAGAAGCATAAAGTGGAAGTAATCAGTCTACTTGATTTCGAGACTTACTATATAGCTACAGTAATCAAGATTGCGTGATATTGGTAGAGGGATAGACATAGTTCAATGGAACAGAATGGAAAACTTAGAAATAGACCCACGCAAACATCTCCAGCTAATTTTTTTTTTAAGATTTTATTTATTTATTTCACAGAGAGAGACACAGCGAGAGAGGGAACACAAGCAGGGGGGAGTGGGAGAGGGAGAAGCAGGCTCCCTGTTGAGCAGGCAGCCCGATGCGGGGCTCGATCCCAGGACCCTGGGATCATGACCTGAGCCGAAGGCAGATGCTTAACGACTGAGCCACGCAGGTGCCCTCCAGCTAATTTTTGATAAAGGTACAAAAAGAGGAACTATAGCTTTTTCAACAACTATTGCTGAAGCAAGTAGACATGATAGTCCAAAAAAATGAACCTCAACCTAAACTTCATACCTTATAAAAAATTAACTCGAATCATGAACTAAAATGTAAAATGTAAACTATAAATCTTTTAGAAAAAAAAAAAAACAGGATAAAATCTTTGGGATCTAAGAACACAAAGTGTTCTTGGAGTTAACACCATGATCCATAAACGAAAAATTGATAAAATGGGCTTCATCAGAATTAAAAGTTTTGCTCTGTGAAATACACTGTCAAGAGGATGAAAGACAAGCGATAGAGTGTGAAAAAATATTTAGAGACCACATATACAATAAAAGACTAGTATCTAGAATATATAAAGAGGTCTCAAACACAATAGTAAAAAAAAAAAAATCCAATTAGAAAATGGGCAAAAGACATGAACAGACATTTTGACACACAGAATATACAGATGGCAAGCACACGAAAAGATGATCAATATCATTTACCATTAGTAAAATACAAATTAAAACTATAATGTGACAGTACTACACACTTAGAATGGCCAAAATAAAAAATAGTGACAATACAAGATACCAGCAAGAATGTGGAGAAACATCACTCATATATTGCTGGTGGGAATGTAAAATGTTACAGCAACTCTGGAAAACAGTTTGGCAGTTTCTTTAAAAAAAAAAGGGAAAAAAAGTAAACTTGCTAAAACCATATGACTTGATAATTGCACTTTTGGGTATTTATCCCAGAGAAATGAAAACTTATGTTCACATAAAAAACCTTTACAGAAATGTTCATAGCAGCTTTATTTGTGACAGCCAAAAGCTGGAAACCACCCGCATGTCTTTCAACATGTGAATGGTTAAACCTGTGTTACATCCATACCATGGAATACTAACCAGCAATAAAAAAGGAACATGAAAGGACCTGGATGAATCTCCAGAAAATTATTCTGAATGGAAAAAAAAAGCCAATTCCAAAAGTTATAAACTATGTGATTCCATTTATATAGCATTCTTGAAATGATAAAATTATAGAAGTGGAGAACAGATTAATGGTTGCCAGGGGTTAAGGAGGAGTTGGAGTAGGGAGGAAAAAGGGTCTGGCTAGAAGGGGGCAACAAGAGGAATCCTTCTGGTAATAGACATTATTTTGTATCTTGGCTATATCACTGTCAATATCCTGGTTGTGATACTGTACTACAGTTTTTTTGTTTATCTTTTTTTTTTTTTAAGATTTTATTTATTTATTTGACAGAGAGAGAGATAGCGAGAGCAGGAACACAAGCAGGGGGAGTGGGAGAGGGAGAAGCAGGCTTCCTGCTGAGCAGGGAGCCCCATTGCGGGGCTCGATCCCAGGACCCGGGGATCATGACCTGAGCCGAAGGCAGACACTTAACGACTAGTCGAGCCACCCGGGTGCCCCTTTTTGTTTGTCTTTTAAAGCTTTTATTTTTAAATAAGCTCTACACACAACGTGGGGCTCCGACTCACAACCCCAAGACCAAGAGTTGCACATTCCACCAACTAAGCCAGCCAGATGCCCCCTTCCTACAGTTTTGAGTAATGAATAATATTACCTTCAGGGGAAACTGGGAAAAGGATACATAGTATCTCTCTATATTCTTTTTGTTTTGTTTTAAACAGTTTTACTGAGATAAAATTTACATACAAACAACAAACTAAAGTGTATAATGTTTTTTAATATATTCACAGATAGGTACAACTATCACTACAATTTTAGACTGTAAAATTTTATCCATATATCCCCTTCCCCAGCCCTAAACAACCACTAATTTATTTCTCTGTAGATTTCCCTGTTATGGACAGTTAATATGAATAGAATCATATAATATGTGGTATTTTGTGACAGTCTTTCACTTAGCATAATGTTTTGAAGGTTCATCCATGATGTAGTATGTATCAGTACTTCATTCTTTTTATGGATGAATAATATTTCACTGTGTATGAATATACTACATTTTATTTATCCATTTATCAACTGTTGAGTATTTGGGTTGTTTCCACCTCTTGGCTATTATGAATAGTGCTTCTGCAAACATTCTTGGACAAGTTTTTGCATGGACATATGTTTTCACTTCCCCTGGATATAAATCTAGTAGTAGAATTGCTGGCCTGTATGGTAACATTTATGTTTAATCATTTGAGAAACTGCCATACTACTTTCCAAAGTAACTGCAAATTTTACATTCCCACTAGCCATGTATAAGTGTTACTAATTTTCCACATCCTTGTCAGCTCTTGTTATTATCTGACTTTTGATCTTAGCCATCCTAGTGAAGTAGTATCTCATCATGGTTTTGATTTGCACTTTACTGATGACTAGTGATGTTGAGCATATTTTCATGTGCTTACTGGTCATTGTATATCTTTACATACCTTTGTATATCTTTATATTCTGGATGCAAGTCTCTTACCACATAAATGATTTACAAATATTTTCTCCCATTCATTGGGTTGTCTTTTTACTTTCTTGATGGTGTCCTTTGAAGCACAAAGGTTTTTAATTTTGATGAAGTTTAATTTATCTAGTGAGTTTTTAAAATTTCAGTTATTACACTTTCCAACTCCAGAATTTCCATTGGGTTTTTTTCTTTAATTTCTATCTCGTTATTGGTATTCTGTATTAGATATGACATTGTCATATCTTCTTTTACGTCTTAATCATGTTTTCCTGTAGTTTTGTGAATGTGCATAATGGCTAATTTGAAGTCTTACAAATCTGTTCTCATAGAAAATTTCTGTTGCCTGTTCTTTTTTTTTTTAATAGTGTATGGATTATACTTGTTTCTTTGCTTGCCTTTATTTTGTAGGAAACTGGACATTTTAGATAATATATTGTAGCAGCTCTGTGGACTGGTGTCCCCCCTCCCTCTAGGACTTATTATTTGCTCATTTATTTAGTGACTGGCTGGATTATTTCAGTGAAGTCTATGTCCCCCGCCCAGGGTAAAGCCTCTATGTTGCTTCTCAAGGAATGTGCAACGTCCCACAGTCACCATGGGATGACATTGGTTTTGCTTGGGCTCTCTCACTCCTTCCCTGATCATACCCAACAGATAAAATGCATTACTTCCCACTGGTCATTCTACTGTTTTCAACAATGCCCTGGAAGATAAATTGCTCTACAAAGTAATCCAATCAAATTCTCTCTCCTGTGAAGGAACAGTTTCTGAGATCACGGATATTTATTTTGTTCTCTTAGATATCTTATTCCATGGTTCTCATGAAAACTAGGCAGCCTCCGGTTTATCCTGTATTTTGAATGTCCTCCCAATTGCCTTTCAGCACAATTTGCACTGTTCTTGAAAGTATCTACAGGGTTGAACTTCTCCACCACCTTTTGCAAATGAAGTCAGCTTCTGTGTGAGTAGATTGGGAGCTATCTCACAGCCTGCTTTTCCTCTAAGGCAAAATTTCTAAACTAGGGCTCTGGGCAATGGCAAGTTTCTCTTTTAGTGACATTCCATTCTAGGAGCTGAACAGTTGGTGGAGGAGTGGAGGCATCAGCCTGAGGTTCTCTGGTCTTCCCTCTCCTGGAATAGATCATTGTCTTACCAGGTGAGTCAAGGGTGGTAAGGGGCTCAGTCTTCTCAGTGTGCTGTGTTCAAGGTAGAACTTCTGATCCATTAGTGTCCGTTGCATGGAGAAGGAGAATTGCTACCTCTCAGCAGCACTCACCTGAGATTTAACCTCAGCAACAGGTAGCTGGGGACAAGATGACAAATGTAGATACCCTGCTCCTTCCAGGAAAAGAGCTCTCTCTGAGAGCTAGGGGTTAGGGAGTAGAGGGAAAACCCTTTGTTCCTGGCTGCACCAGTCTGGAATGGAGTCTCTGTCTCACTGAGGTGGGAGGGGAGTGGTAGGGAGTGATCTTGGTTGGAATACCACAGACTCTTCCCTTTGTTAACAGAATTTTCATAGATTTTCTTTAATAGACGTTTCTTCATTTGCTATTTATCCTTAGGACTGCTTCCATAGGCTTTAAATGGTTTTTTAGATACAATCCTCACCGGTTTCACTTGGGAACAGGTCAACATAGCTCCTTACACTATCATGCCAGAAATACTATGAATTATTTTTTAAAAGTGTATGTGAATGTAAACTTATCTCAAAAGAAAATAAACTGGGGCGCCTGGGTGGCTCAGTCGTTGGGTGTCTGCCTTCTGCTCAGGTCGTGATCCCAGGGTCCTGGAATCGAGCCCCGCATTGGGCTCCCTGCTCGGCGGGAAGCCTGCTTCTCCTTCTCCCACTCCCCCTGCTTGTGTTCCTTCTCTCGCTGTCTCTCTCTGTCAAATGAATAAATAAAATCTTTAAAAAAAAGAAAAAAAGAAAAAAGAAAATAAACTAGGGGCACCTGGGTGGCTCAGTCACTTAAGCATCTGCCTTCAGCTCGGGTCATGATCCCAGGGTCCTGGAATCCAGCCCCATGGCAGGTTCCCTGCTCAGCAGGGGGCCTGCTTCTCCTTCTCCCTCTGCCTGCCGCTCCCCCTGCCTGTGCTCTCTCTCTTTCTCTGTCAAATAAATAAATAAAACCTTAAAAAAAAAAGGAAACTAATCACAACATAAATATATAGTATGGCTAAACTACATCTAAGACAAGTATTATAGGTCTCTTGGTAGTAAAAGTAGACTCACAAGAAAAGCAGTTAATCAATTATCTCTTATATTCTAACCCCTAATATCTACAAAGTGATTACCAGGTAACATGCAAGGAAGGCTCTTGACATGATTCTGAGTATCTGTATTCTCTGTACAAACGTCAAGAAATCATGTAATGAATGGAATTTTTAAAAAGGAAGTGAATGAGTTCGTAATTAAAATTTTTAAAAAGAGAGGAGGCAAGACTCTTCCTTATAGAAAAATGCCAACTGAAAAAAGTTGAGACACAGTAGAGTTGGAATATTACCATTTTGTAACCATCATATTAAAAATTGGTATCATCAGATTATACTCACTATAGAGAAATAAGTTTCATGAAGAGCATAATGTTTGCATGGTCTGAAAGTATACCCCCACAGATTACTTATTAGTTGTAAGGGGGATAACTACATGGTGGTGATACTGGATAACACCTAGAGCAGATGATTAAAATTAAAATCCTTAATGAGGGGCAGTTAACCATCATGTGCTTCTAGATGCAATAATCTAAAACACTTCAACATCATTTACAGTGTTTTGTCTGGTAATGCAAAACTTGAATCTAACTGTAAGGAAACCTCTGACAAACCAAAATTGAAGAACATTTTATAAAATAATTGGTCGTTGTACTTCAAAAATATTATCATGAAAGATAAAGGCTGAAAAACTCCAAATTAAAGAAAATTAGAGCAATGACAACTCAATGCATTATGTGATCCTGGACTAGACAAGTGATAAAATGTGATAAGGACTGTAGATAGGGGGGAAAAGTATCATATAAATGTTAAATCTCCAGATTTTAATAATACTAATTCTTTGGACTGCATGTTTTTGTGTCCCCCAAAATTCATATGTTGAAACCCTGATTCCCAATGGGATGGTATTTGGAAATAGACCTTTGGGCGGTAATAGGTCATGAGGGTGGAGCCCTCATGATGGGATTTGTGTCCTTATAAGAAAGACACAAGAAGGCTTGTTTTTCTTTCTGCTCGCCATCATGCGAAGATGAAAGAAGACTGCAAACCAGGAAGACTGCCCTCACTGAGAACCAAGTCCGCTAGCATCTTGATATTGGACTTCCCAGCCTCCTGACTGCGAGTAATAAATGTTTGTTGTTTAAGCCACCTATTCTATAGTAAATTGTTATAGCAGCCCAAGCAGACTAAAACAAGTACTATGGTTATGTAAAAGAAAATTCTGATTCTTAGGAAATACACACTGAAAACATTAAGGTGTAAGGAGGCATGATAAATGCAACCTACTCTCTGATGATTTAGAAAAATATATATGTATCCTTATGTCTCTCTGTTAGTATAGAGAATATGATAAAACAAATGTTTTTTGTGCAATTTTTCTTTAAGTGTGAAACCATACAGAGATGTTTTGCTTCTGCTTAGGATTTTTCATTCTCCTTTAGCTTGTGTGAAGAGACATATTAAAAATGATTTAAATTCCTTCACAGTTGCTCTTCAATAAATGGACTTTGACAATTATTCTAACATGTACATTATCACAGAGGAAGTTAGATCTTAATACTTATGGTTGACCAGCAAGACTGTTACAATTACATCTATACATATACTATTGCAACAAGACCAATTCCTTTAATGAATATAAAGCAGTTTTAATACTTTTGGTTGTCTATGGTGTTTTCAAAACTTGGGATGCCTGAGTGGCTCAGTCAGTTAAGTGTCTGTCCGTTTAAGTGTCTGCCTTTGGCTTCAGGTCATGATCCCAGGGTCCTGGGATCCAGCCCCCCCGCATCAGGCTCCTGAGAGGAGAGCCTGCTTCTCCCTCTCCCTCTGCCCCTCCTCCCCTTGTTTTCTCTCTCCTTCGCACTGCTCTCTCTCTCAAATAAATAATCTATTTTTAAAAAAATTTTATTTATTTGAGAGAGAGAGAGCACGAGTGGGGAGGAGAGGGAGGAGGAGGGGAGGGAGAAGGAGGAGAGGGAGAAGCAGACTCCCTGCTGAGCAGGAAGCCCAACATGGGGCTCCATCCCAGGACCCTGGGATCATGACCTCAGCCGAAGCCAGACGCTTAACCAACTGAGCCACCCAGGTGCCCCTAAATAAATAATCTTTTTAAAAAACAACCTCTTATGACACCTGACAAGCTGGACCTCAAAAGTTTTGTTCAGTGGCTTTACATGGAGAAATAATGTTACTACGGTGCAAATACAGTGAATGATGATCCTCCAAGTATTTCTAGAAAGGGGTTAGTAAGTTTTGCAAATTACTCAAAATGTGTAATAATGGCACCAAAAACTACTCTCCCCATTTTACTCATACAGGCAAATATATCATTGCCTGAAGGGAGAAAATGTCCATATTCTAAAGAAGTAATTATTACAGCTTGCTCTAATAAGAAAAGTGGCTTGTACTTCTGAACTAACCATAGAAATGAACCACCCTCATTTGTCCCCTCCAACAGGCTTCTTTTCCTTATGTGCAACACTTGTACAGAATTCCAGACCTGAGAGAAACAAAGAAAATGTACTTAGAGATCTATGGGCTCGTCATTTATACTCTTTCAGAAGCGAATGCTTTTTGTTCTGCTCCCATAACTCCCAGAAAATGATTATGTCAACTGGTTCCATATTATCCTAAGATCCATCTTCTTCCCTGAAGAATATTCTGTTTTGGAGTAAATGCCTATAAATCCATTTCTTTATTAGAAATTGTTGAAGAGGCTATTCCAGTTGCCAGGTCTTAAAACCAGAGCATTTAATCCAAACCAAATATGGTTCTTAATAACAGAATTGCATTGGATGTATTTGTGCTTTTACTAAAGCGTACTAAGATTTGGTGCTGTGTGTATATGAATTCTTTTGCCCAAGCTGAATGCCCCTTAAGTAAATTACAGGTTCATGCTACTTTCCCTTTTTTCAGATTTATGAAAATATTGGATAATAATTCTCATTGAGGGTTTGAGCCTTTCTGATGCATTTAATTTGCCTCTTGGTGGCATTCTCTTAGTCAAGAACCAGGTCTCCAGAATCTTAAATGCTGCTATGCAGCCAATGTTCAGACAGATGGTTCTATAAATAATCATTCAACACAAAAAGCAAGTCAATAGAAAACCGATGAAAACAAAACTAAAGTCAAAGCCTATACTTCTCTGTTACATGGTGAGTTGAAAGAATAATATCAACATAATGTCACTGATGTAGATCTAGAAATCTATTATGATGTTGCTTAGGACAAAGTCTAAGAACTAAATTTGAGGAGATATCAAGCCAGTGATGGACTCTCTTCACAATCTTAACTCATAAAGCAAAATAATAGATCCATGGCCCTAAAAAAAAATTTTCCTCAGTCACACAAAAAAACATTTCCCGATAGTTAAAAAGTCTCCATTTTGAACCCTGAACCAAGCAGCAAACCACTCTACTTCTTCCAAATCTAACCAGTTTCCTACTATACACACTGGCCTTAATATCACCCATCCCAATCTCTTCTTAATTTCCTCAGATTGAGAGACTCCTAAGCTTTGTCTATGGTTTCTTCTTCTTTGCTACACCAAGCTAAATAAACCTGGCTTTGTGGTAACTATAGGCATGTCTCTAATATTCTATTAGTGGGTTTCACAGGATTTTCTTATGAACACATAGTCCCCCTACCCAGAAAAAAATTACTATTAATGTATAGGTAGTTTTCCTATTTCAGGCATGGCTTGGTGGTTTGACATGGTTCTGATATTATATATCTTGCATTTTTGAAAAATAGGAATTTAGAAATTTTGGCTAAACATTTTCAGTGGAGATAAAAACACTCTATAGTATAGAGTACATGCCAAAGCTTAACCATTTCATTTCCCAATCACTAGACATTTAAATGTTTTCCAATTTTTCTATTACAGACACGTCTATGATAAATAGTATTTTGCGTAAAGATTTTCCTACAGATTAAAATGTCCTCAGGATAAAGCCTTGCAATGACAACTGAATTGAAGAGTGTGAGCTTTTGGGGGCTCTAGCCATATAAAGCTTGTTTTCCAGGAGTTTTACCCATTAATTCCTACCTGTAACTGGTCTCTCATTCTCAGTTTGCTTCTAGAATTCTCAAACTTAGGTAGAAAAGCAAATGAAATCATAAAGCACTTGCTGGAAATGCAGGAAATACCAAATATTAAGGATAATTACTATAGACATAAATACTCAGATGGTAGATTTGCATATAGACAGGCAAAAACAGGCATCTAAGATGTAAAAGAATTTTCCGGCTTAAAAGGTCCTTTTCAAAATTGTCGGTGTGAAAAAAAAGCCGGATTTTTTTGTAAGATAATAAAGTGAGAAAAACCACACAGGTGAACATGAGTGAACTATTTTATAGAGTGCTTTTTGACTGTGAACACTGAAAAAAGGTAAGCTATTTTAGTAAGGTAGTATCTGAGAATATCCTTAAACAGCACGTTATTATCACTGGTCTAGGGCTTAGTGATAGTTAGCTAGGCCTTGGTCCCCTGTCATCTTGGGCCCCAGACTCTGTTGCTTCGCCAGTTTTCTTCAGGGCAACCTGGTGAGCGGAACTCTGGTCCTCAATTTTCCTTCTCAGGTGTATTAATATATGCTGTGGCTCAGAATGAAGCTAGGTGAGTAACATAAGGACACCTTGGATTTCTTTCCTTATCACAAAATTCAACTAAGCCTCCACATTCCAGGCCCACTGCAAAAAAAAAAAAAAAAAAAGAGGGGCGCCTGGGTGGCTCAGATGGTTAAGCGTCTGCTTTCGACTCAGGTCATGATCCCAGCGTCCTGGGATCGAGTCGCGCATTGGGCTCCCTGCTAGGCAGGGAGCCTGCTTCTCCCTCTGCCTCTCTCTCTCTCTGACTCTCATGAATAAATAAATAAAACATTAAAAAAAAAAAAAGGAAAGGAAAGGAAAAGGACGATGAGAATTTAGCCCCCATCATTCCTATTTACGGCCAAAACTGATGCCGGTGAGCTTCGCTTCCACACCCATACAATATCCAATTCCAAACCCCCCACCACAACCTCGTTATGGCCCTTCACTGTGAAACAGACCCTAGCTGGCCCACGGCTCTGCAAAGCTGCAGCTGACGTCAGCGTGGCAAAACGCATGCGCCACACCTTGGAGTCCTTTTCCTCTCTTTTCCGCCGAAGCCGGACCGGCTCAGGAACGAGCAGAACTACAACTCCCAGCATCCTGCGCGGCCCGGGGAAGGCAGGCCGGGACTGTGAGAAAGAGGCTCCGGGGGATAGCGGGCCAGAGCCGGCTTCTCCTTTTGAAGGGGTTTCACACCTCTTTCCGCCCGCGGCGTCGGTGGCGTCGGCGGCGACGGCGCTCACGCAGGGGCGGGTCACGGCGG
>NC_138376.1:43871773-43887853 GCF_054177405.1 Leptonychotes weddellii | reverse complement strand
TTTTTTAAGATTTTATTTATTTATTTGAGAGAGAGAGAATGAGAGACAGAGAGCATGAGAGGGAGGAGGGTCAGAGGGAGAAGCAGACTCCCTGCCGAGCAGGGAGCCCGATGCGGGACTCGATCCCGGGACTCCAGGATCATGACCTGAGCCGAAGGCAGTCGCTTAACCAACTGAGCCACCCAGGCGCCCCCCCAAAGTAAAAATCTTAATGAAACTATCATCTCCATGTAGCAAGTCCACAAAATACACATGTGGGAACTCATACATTAGTTTTTTTGTTTGGCACTTTTGCTGTAATACTTTTATATTGAGAATGTCTTTCCCCTTTAAAGAACATAAAAATATTCATCAATGTTTATTTTTCTTATATAGCTTCAATTTTAACTCTTTACTCCAACTTTAATTTTTTTTCCTGGAATTTGGTTTGAGGTAGGAATATAACTTAAAATTTTTTTCATATACCAATTTTATTTTGGGATGGGGAAATGCATATTTCCAAAGTAAACATAATTAATTCATGCTTATTTGGCTACTAGAAATTCTCTGGTTTGATGCATCTCTGATAATTAGGGTGGAATCTACATACAGCTTCTTCAGCAAGCATTTTGCTCCATCAAGAGAACCAGTGATGTTATAGATGTCTTTCTATGCTCACAGCCAGGGAGGTTGCAGATTCTCCAACAAAGTCCAATGTTACATTTAGAACTGGACATGTTTTCTCAGGTACTTATAATACCTATAAAAAGTAAAATTTTAAAAATAGGGCAAACTTATGATATTGTTTTGTAATACTTTCAATAGTTGTATGTTATTTTTGTATCTACAAGTTTTTTGCTTAAAAATATAAATTGTTAGTAACAATTATTCATGAGGTAAGTTAGGAATTATATAATTAGAATTCCAACATAGAAAATAGTTAAAACATTTTTTTTTTTTTTTTTTTTTTTTTTTAGTTAAAACATTTTAATCTTATGACTTGAAAAAAATTTCGTTAGGGAAGTTTAAAAACAAAAGGGAAAATGAACCCCCTCCCCCAACACACAGACTCAACATCTTAAAAAAATTATCAACAATTCTATCTGTCATTCTTCAGGTAACATTTATTGACTGCTTGTTAAGTGTCTGGAAATTTCCCAAGCCTGCCTTACCTCATTCAAAACTCAAAAAAACCCAATGAACTAGGTCAGCGGCAGAATTAGTACAAAGCTAATAGTTTCCTTCATGGAAGGGGCCCCGGTAATATCTTCATGTTTATATGTTTTTGTAAAATTTGCAGAAATGTCTATTTCTGCCATAGTCAGTTAAGACCACTGTTTCTTTCCATTTTAGCTGCCCCTTGTTTGCATTTTCCCCTCCAGTTTTAACCCTGGGATGGCAGTAGGCATTTCTGAGATTTTGTTAAGGATTAGAAATATTTTTGTGCTTTGCAATCTCTTCCATATATAATTACATTATTGCTGGCCATCTCAGTTTGGGATATCTTCTAGGAATACTCTGAATGTGGTCAATTCAAAGAATATTTAAGAGCACTTACTCTATAGATTTGAATTCTTATAGCTCAGATATCAAAGAAACTCAATAGAGGTTTCCCCAAATTTGACAACAATCCTAAAAGTTACATTGCATTACTAACAGACTTGAGAATTTGAAAGAAACCTCTGTAAGCTGTCAAAAATAAATACTTTGAATTATATATAACAGGGTAGTCATAATTTTGTGGTGTTTTTTCTTAAATAGCGTTTGCCAAATTTAGTATGCAGTGGGCCCTATAAAACCTAGAGCCATTCATGAGGTTATCATTTTTGTTGAAAGGTGAGTATATTAAAGTTAGATATCAGTCAAGAGGCACCTGGGTGGCTCAGTCTGTTGAGTGGCCAGCTCTTGGTTTCAGCCCAGGTCATGATCTCAGGGTCCTGGGATCACCCCATATTGAGCTCTGTGCTCATTGGGAGTCTGCTTAGGATTTCTCTCCCTCTCCTCCTGCCCTCCCCCTGCTCACTCTAAAATAAATAAATCTTTTTAAAAAAGTCCACAAAATACACAACTCTCCAAAGTCATGCAAATATTAAAAGGTAAAATATATAAAATCACATTTTCACTCCCCAAAATATTGGATAGTAAATACAGAGAACCGTAAAATAGTGTTGGTTATCTGTTCATGACAACCCTGTGGCCATGGCAATTTTGTTAACCTCTTAAAACTTCAGTTTCATTGTGTACCAAAAAAAAAGAGAGAGAGAGAGAGAGAGAGATCCCACTAGATCATCTTTATTTTTTTAAAGATTTTATTTATTTAAGAGTGTGCAAGAGAAAGCACAAGAGAGAGCACAAGCAGTGGAGAGAGGCAGAAGGAGAGGGAGAAGCAGACTATCCTCTGAGGAGCGTGGAGCCCAATGCAGGGCTTGATCTCAGGACCCGGAGATCATGACCCAAGCCGAAGTCAGACACTTAACCGACTGAGCCAACCAGGTGCCCCTAGTGTTGCTAACTATTGATTTTTGTGTGTGAGTGTGTTCCTGGTTCTTGGAATGACATATGATATTTATTGAAACCTAGACATATGGGTTTTTATGTTACGAGACTCTAGATTATAAAATTTCTACTTAGTTCTTGGACACCACTTTAGGAGCAGAAAGGGGATGTTGCTGCCTTGTTACTCCCAGGTAGTGAAGAAGTCCAGGCTCTGTAGTTAGCTTCTGTTAACACCTGAGGTGGTGAGGGAAGGGTTTCTTAATGCTGGGCAAAGGTAAAAGTCATGACTCGCCATTAGGTCTCCTCTTACAGAGCACCTCAGTGGAGTGGGTTTCAGGGTTAGGGGTACTTTATCTTAAGTTGGCAAGGACAGAAGTCCAGGCACCCCACTTGGCCTTGGCTGCCTTGAGTGGGGGTGGGGCCACTATTTTTCCATAGTATTTGCCTGAAGTAGAGACATTACTGGGTAAAATAATGTTTTTTCCCAATATTTTAAAAATTCTAATTATTTTTTAATTTAAATTCAATTAACATATAACATATTATTTGTTTCATGGGTACAGGTCTGTGATTCATCAGTCTTATATAATACCCAGTGCTCATTACAACACATACCCTCCCCAATGTCCATCACACAGTTACCCAATCCCCTCCCCCCTCCCCCCCAGCAACCCTCAGTTTGTTTCCTAAGATTAAGAGTCTCTTATGGTTTGTCTCCCTCTCTGGTTTCGTCTTGTTTCATAAAATAATATGTTTTGTCTTCCTAGCCTGCCCTTGCCTGATCCTTTGACTATGAGAGGGCAGGCATTTATTTTTCTGTCTGCGTCCATTGGCATTTCCAGGTTGCTAGTTTCTTCTGCTCCAAGCCTGAGATATATGAGGCAAATAGAAAAATCAGGGAACTCACCACTGTATGGTTCTGAGTTCTAAGACCCTTACCTGGTTTGCCTTCTCTCCATCTTTCAATCTTATGTGTGGTTTTTTTGTTGTTCTTTTAAAGATTTTATTTTCTTTTTCTTTCTTTCTTTTTCTTCCTTCCTTCCTTCCTTCCTTTCCTTTCTTTCTTTGAGAGAGCAAGTGCAAGCAGGGGAGGAGCAGAGGGGAGAGGGACAAGCAGACTCCCCACAAAGAGCAGAGCCCAAAGTGGGCCAATCCCATGACTCCAAGATCACAACCGGAGCAGAAACTGAGAGTTGGACGTTCAAGGGACTGAGCCACCCAGGCGCCCCTGTTATATATATATGAGCCAAAGGCAGACACTTAACAACTGAGCCACCCAGGTGCCCCACCAATGGCTATATTTAAATCTGCAATTGTATTTTGTCTTGTTTTTTGTTCTTCTGTACCTTTTCCTGCCCTTTTTTCTGAGTATTTGAACATTTAACAAAATTCCATTGATCTCTTTTTTAATTGTAACTCTTTGAATTCTTTTTTAAATAGTTCTTCTAAGAATTAGAACATACAGGGGCACCTGGGTGGCTCAGTTGGTTGGGCGGCTGCCTTCGACTCGGGTCATGATCCCAGGGTCCTGGAATCGAGCCTGCATCAGGCTCCCTGCTCGGTGGGAAGCCTGCTTCTCCCTCTCCCACTCTCCCTGCTTATGTTCCTTCTCTGTTTCTCTCTCTTTCTGTCTGTTAAATAAATAAATAAAATCTTAAAAAAAAAAAAAGAATTAGAACATACATTCTTGGGGCGCCTGGGTGGCTCAGTTGGTTAAGCACGTGCCTTCGGCTCAGGTCATGATCTCAGGGTCCTGGGATTGAGCCCTGAGTCAGGCTCCCTGCTCACCGGGGAGCCTGCTTCTCCCTCTTCCTCTGCTGCTCCCCCTGCTTGCGCATGCTCTGTCAAATAAGTAAATAAAATCTTAAAAAAAAAATACATTCTTAAACTTTGTTTCTACTTAGTTAATATTGTACCAGCTCATGTAATACATAGAAATCTTGCAACTATATACTTCCCTATTTTACCACCTCTACTTTTTTATGCTCTAGTACATCTGAAACAATAATATAACTTTTGTTATATTTTATTCTTTAAAATATTTGAAGTAATTGTGACACCCAATGTGGGGCTAAAGCGTATAACCCCAAGGTCGAGTTGCATGGCATGCTCTACTGACTGAGCCACCAGGCGCCCCACTTTTGCTATATTTTAAAGAAATTAAGAAGAAAATGGTCTTTTATATTTGCCTATTTACCATCTCTCATGCTTTTTGGCCAAATCTGCACCACTTCTCAAAACTACTTGAACTTAAAGACTACCAAAGTACACCCTTGCCCTGTTTTGTGAATGAACACATAAATTACATATTAAGACTGTTCCTGACCTTTTTCATTAACTCATGACAAATAAAGAAATATCATTTGGAACCAATGTGCTTGGAAACTAAAACACAAATTTAAGTAATGAAACTGGGTGGCATGGGGCGCCTGGGTAGCTCAGATGGTTGGGCGTCTGCCTTTGGCAAGTCATGATCCCAGGATCCTGGGATCGAGTCCCGCATCAGGCCCCCTGCTTCTCCCTCTCCTTCTGCTCCCCCTGCTTGTGCTTTCTCGCTCTGTCAAATGAATAAATAAAATCTTAAAGAAAAAAAAAAGAAACTGGGTGGCAGTACTGATGTTTGTTTTTGTTTTTCCCACATTATCAGTTGCAATTTCTAAAAAATGCTACATATTCAACAAATTCTTGTTGAAATTCTCTGTCTAGGGGTACCTGGGTGGCTCAGTGATTTAAGCCTTTTTTTTTTTTTTTAAGATTTTATTTACTTGAGAGAGAGAAAGGGAGAGAGAAACAGCATGAGAGGGGAGAGGGCCAGAGGGAGAAGCAAGTCTCCTTGCTGAGCCAGGAGCCTGATGTGGAACTTGATCTGTGGACTCCGGGATCATGACCCGAGCCGAAGGCAAGTATGAAGGTAGTGAGACTTGTTAGGAAGTTATTAAGGTACACTAAGGAAGAAAAACAAGGGCCTGCCTGAACTAAGATAACTGCAGGGGGGATAATGAGGAAAATATGGATTACAGAGATATTGAAAAGATGGAAGAGACAGGGCAAAATGAAGAAACTCAAATGTCTTCTAAATTTCTAATTTGAGCAAATAGATGGATGGCTGTGCTGTTCTGAGACAAATATAGTGAGGGACTGATAAGTTCAGCTTTGGACATACTCAGTTTGATACCTATGGGACAATGTGAAAATGATGAGAAGGCAGTTGACTACGGTTCTTGAAGTCAAGAGTAAGGTCTGGATTGGAGAAATCCAGATTTGACAGTAACCATCATATAGGGAAGTACTGTCCAACAGAACTAATAATGTAAGCCACATATGTAATTCTAAAGTAAAAATAAATAGATATTAATTTTACTTTATTTAACTCAAAATAATCAAAATATTATTTCAACCTATTATCAATAATTAATGTGATACTGTACATGCTAAGTCTTTAAAATCTGATGTGTATTTTACACATAAAGCACATCTGTTAATCTGAATGCCTTTTTTCATCACAAGTACTTGATTTATATATAAATTTCATAAAATTTACAGTTGAAAAGTAGATTCATATACCCAAATTATTCCAAACAGTTAAGTTTTCCAATAACTGAAAGAAAATAATTTTCCTTTATTATTTACAACCACATCGAAAAAATCCTGTTCACCCTTTTTAAAATGAATTGATTTAGGGGCGCCTGGGTGGCTCAGTTGGTTAAGCGACTGCCTTCGGCTCAGGTCATGATCCTGGAGTCCCTGGATCGAGTCCCACATCGGGCTCCCTGCTCAGCGGAGAGCCTGCTTCTCCCTCTGACCCTACCCCCTCTCATGTGCTCTCTGTCTCTCTCATTCTCTCTGTCTCAAATAAATAAATAAAATCTTAAAAAAAAAAAATAAATAAATAAAATGAATTGATTTACTTTCAAAACAAAAGCGTATCAATTTGAAGACTGTATTTGTCTAAGTAAATCCAATAAATTTTGGGTCAGCTCAGTATTGTTAACACTGAATTCCAAATTAATGAGTAAATTTAAAAACAAATTAATAAAACATTTTCATATAATTTTATAGTAAATTTACATAACAATGTCAAATACAGTTAAAATCTTGTGCATACTGATTCATATTAGAAAAATGTGTAAAATTATTATTTACTTTTTAAAGTTTCTATTTCAAAATAAATTCTAGTGCTTGTCTAAATAGGGCACAAAGCTTTTCCTTTTCCTTGGAGCTTCAAATTTAGGTCATTCATATGCCATATATTGGGGAGAAAACCACTATTTTTTTATTATTATGTTAATCATCATACATTACATCATTAGTTTTTGATGTAGTGTTCCATGATTCATTGTTTGCGTATAACACCCAGTGCTCCATTCAGTACATGCCCTTTAATACCCATCACCAGGCTAACCCATCCTCCCACCCCCCCTCCCCTCTAGAACCCTCAGTTTGTTTTTCAGAGTCCATAATCTCTCCTGGTTCATCTCCCCCCCCCCTTTTTTTTTAAAGTAAGATTTACACCTAATATGGGGCTCAAACCCACAACCCTGAGATCAAGAGTCACATGCTCCACCAACTGAGCCAGCCGTGTGCCCCCACCATTTTCTCCTTGATTATTAAGTATTTGGCTAGCATTTCTGTTGCTGCAAGAAAATCTTGAACTAGTGTTTACAGTAAGTTTTTTAGAATTCTTCCTCAATTCAACCAACTAGCAAAGTACGTAAGATCACTAAACTGTCTTTTAATTCGTTCAGCAATCCTATTAGCTGATGTTGATTCATAGTGTTTGCACTCATATAATGAACATTTAACTGTACCCATGACACCTGTCATAGAGACCATTTCAAAAAATTGACAACTATCTTCAAAATGTATCATACAGGGAGCACCTGGGTGGTTCGGTCGTGAAGCGTCTACCTTTGGCTCAGTCACGATCCCAGGGTCCTGGGATCAAGCCCTGCGTTGGGCTCCCCGCTCAGCGGGAGGCCTGCTTCTCCCTCTCCCATTCCCCCTGCTTGTGTTCCTGCTCTCGCTACCTGTCAAATAAATAAATCTTGAAAAGAAAAAAATGTACCATACAGGTAGAATGAATAAGGGGAATGTCTCGTTTAAAAATTTCAGTAAGATCTGACATTTTTACCTAACCTACCTAGAATGCCATTTATTGTGTGAGAAGTAATTTTTTTTCTCATCTATCTGAAACTCCTCTAACAAATGTAAGAGATTAAAAAACAGCTACAGAGGGGCGCCTGGGTGGCTCAGATGGTTGGGTGTCTGCCTTTGGCTCAGGTCATGATCTCTGGGTCCTGGGATCAAGCCCTGCGTGGGCTCCCTGCTCAGTGGGGAGTCTGCTTCTCCCTATCCCTCTGCCTCTCCCCACTGCTCCTGCTCTATCTCTCTGTCTCAAATGAATAAATAAAAAGTTCTTTAAAAAAATAAAAAATAAAAAATAGCTACACAGGGGCACCTGGCTGGCTCAGTTGGTAGAGGAAACAACTCTTGATCTTGGGGTCATGAATTCAAGCCCTACTGTGGACACAGAGCTTACTTTAAAAAAAAAAAAAAAAAGCTACACAAGTTTGATTTTTTTTAGGCCATGAATTCAAATTATTGCTTCATAAATGTTTAAGTCCTATGAGACAAAATGTACTCCAAGTTTTGATCTGCAGCTCTTATATTACATAACTCATCCAAAGAAAAATACTTACTTTTCAGATTTTGAATCAATTAATCTTTAATGGTTAGGAAGGTCCTGTATTCTACAATGTTTGGCTACTTAACTAAGGACTTCGTACTACTTCTTTTTTTTTTTAAAGATTTTATTTATTTGACAGAGAGAGAGACAGCGAGAGAGGGAACACAAGCAGGGGGAGTGGGAGAGGGAGAAACAGGCTTCCTGCTGAGCAGGGAGCCCAATGCAGGGCTGGATCCCAGGACCCTGGGACCATAACCTGAGCCGAAGGCAGATGCTTAACCGACTGAGCCACCCAGGTGCCCCAGGACTTTGTACTTTCTTAATAAACATTTTTAAGGCTTAAATTCATAATTTTCTAACAATTTCTATTACTGAAATACTTTATTATCTATTCAAAACCAGTTCTTTTTTCATGTGAAAATCCAACCTGTTTTATAGCTGGCTAAACTTATAATCAACCCTTTAAAAATTATTCAAAACTTTTTTTGTTCAACATTTAATTCTGATTTCAAGTGACTAAATTTTTTTTACTTGGAAGATTTCATTCATTATGCATTTGCTGAAACTGTGTCAGAATTATCCACTTTACTGTCTTTGTTAAATAAGTCTTTCTCAGCCACAGCCAACTGCAATTAACCATTCATCATGAAATGCATAACATACCTTCTTCCACTGTTTATTGTTCCAGTTGTAGTACTAGTTTCTGCATCTCTACTTCTTTTTCAGTATGCCTTCATTTTAAATAAAAAAATGTGCATATTCATGTCTGAACTAGAAAAATAATTATATTTAAAATAAATATTTCAATTTAATTATCAATTATGATTTACATTAAGTTATCACTGTAATTCCTATTGTCTATATAAAATACTCAGGTAAAGATGCTATATTACATCCAATTCATAGAAAAAAATAATGTGCACTGAATCCATCTGTTGACACCAATTCACTGATATGTTTTTAAGTAACATTACACACGACACAGGAGTTTGACAGGCACACTGCAAGAATCACGAGCAAGGTAACAAGTTAAATGTATTTCTAAAAAAAAAATGTTGCGTTAAAAATATTTTACACTGCATTTTTATAATTAAAATTAAATAAAAAATTAACTTCGTCCTACTGAGCTCATTTCAAGTGCTTAATAGCCACACATAGCTAGAGATTACTCTATTAGTACATACAGAAGTGATTATTAACAGCCAAAAGGTTTGCAGTTTTTATTCCATTTCTCATTTATTTTATGTAATTTCCAGGGCTTTGAACTTTTGCATCCTTACTAAAAGGCAACAGAAATGGAAATGGTTGGATGTTCTATAGAGGACTCCTTGTAATATACACCATGGGCTACTCTAGGAGACACGGGCCAATCTCTAAAAAACTATATAGCTCCTAAAAACAATCAACTTTATCTCTTTGGAGAATGCCTTTGAAACGTGTTAATAAAAGTTTAACAATGGGCTTTCAAAAAAAATGTTTTATATATAAGATGTGTAGCACACAATTTACAAATGATAACATATATAATACCCTTTATTGTAAATTCCATATAGTCAACTGATTCCCAAAGAAGGCTTTTGTTGATTTTTGCCTAACTCTTGTATCTGTAGCCAACCTATGGTTACAATTTGACCAGGACTTTACAAATGGAGTTGCATCCCAATCTGCTAACTCCTTCCCCAATAAATTTATTGTCATTAGATCTGATATGTGATTGATTGTTAAACTATTTCTCACCCTTGTACAAATAATGTTCATTAAATTGAAACCTCTTTCAGCTTCAGCATTATTGATTGCAATAGTGTTAACTATCTTTTTAGCTTTTTGTATAGTTGCAGGAATCAAAACATTGTTTGATTTTATATTATTTACAAATTCCCGAAAATCATTCAAATCAATTTTGTATTTTAAAATTTCACATAGATGAAATAATTTTTTTTCACCAGCTATCCATGGTGAAGTTATTTCTTCATAAGGCCATGTAGAAGGTTCTAGCAAGTCAAAATAATTAAAAATACTTTCATCATGGTTTCTGTCAGATACAAGACGTAAATGCATGTGTTCAATTATATTTTCTATTAACATACTCCTAGGAAGAGCATTATATTTATTATTTTTATTAAATGGAATATCTTTAAACTTATCTGACTTAATCAAACCTTCAATTTGAGACTCATGCTTTCCAGTACCAATTTTTAAATTTTCCAAAGCTCTTATGGTACGTTTGATCAATTTTTGTGCTTTCTGAATGTTAGTTGATCTGGACTGTAATGCAGTTGAAAGCAGTGAAAATTCTTCAAGAATGTCAATCATTAAAGCAAGGTCTTGCAAAAAATGAATGTTAGCTAATCTCTTTGCCAAACCAGAGTAAGAATTGGAGAAATGCATATATAATACAGGATATGCATGCCATACAGCAGTAGCAGCTTGTAAACTACATGCCGCCCATCTTGGTCCCATTACCCGTCCAATTTTAATAATTTCAATTTCAAGATCTTTAGCTACAGTTTCTAAAAGCCTGTTTTGATTTTTATTAGACTGGTGATAAATGGAATAAATTTTATCAAGAAATAGTTTAAAATGATTAACTTGTTTTATTTCAGATATTGAATCATCAAGTGACAATTGCAATCGATAGTTTAAACAGTTCCAAATAATGATTTTAGGAAAATTTTCTAACAACTTTGTAGCTACTCCAGACTTTTTTCCCAGGATTGTATTAGCACCATCAGAACAAAATGCAATTAAATTTGCTTTCAAATATTCATTAGTAAAGCCACAATCATTTAAAGAATTCAGTACTGTATTGAAAATACACTCTGCTGAAGTTGACACCAATTCTTTTAAAGCAACAAATAACATAACTGGTGCAGGAGCCGACTGAACTGTGCACTGGAGATAAATCACTACAGTGCTTTTCTTTGAAACTGTAGATGCCTCATCAATTATGATGCAGATTTTGGCATTCTCTTCTATAATATTCTTAAATATCTTCATTTTCATTTCTTTTGCAATATGTTCTGCTATTCTTGTTGCACTGTATCGTGTATTTAAACAGTTGACCTCTCCATTTTTCTCTTGTAATTCTATTGCCCCCTCAATATCAGATAAAGGTCTATTATGTTTTACTAAACTGTAAACAGTATTGAAAACTTTTACTGTAGCATCAACATTTTTATTATTTTGTTTATGCACTAAATCAGAAATTGAGTCATTAACTGATTCCTTTAACAAATCCTGAATTTTACCATGGGCTTTAGAAACATCGTGTTCCCTAATTTTTTTCCGCAGAGAAGCCTGTCTAGTAGTTTTATTACTGCCATTAGGGGTTACTAAATATGCAATCCATTCCTTGGACACGTGGACATGCTTTTCTGCTTTTGATCCCAAATGCCGAACTGTTGAACAATCCTTACATCCTAATCTACCTTCTTTTATTTCAAGCCATTTGTACTGTTCTGTAAACATAAACGCTTGTTTTTCATTCCAACAATCTGGAAGCACAAGATTATCTGTTTCTTCCTTTGATGAACATGACGGATTTTCTTCAATGATTGGTTGTTCAACATATTTGAAATTTGATTCCTTTGACTTAGACAATCCACAATGATTTTTGCTATTACTTTCTGTGTCTGTTTTCAACTTCTTCACATTTAAAAAACGCAAAAAATCTCCCTGCCGTTTTGGCATTTTAGGGAACAGAATCTGAAAAATAATTTTACATGTGTAAGTAAAGTTCTTGACAACACTTTAAAGGTTAATGTAAAAATTTCTGTTAATGATTTCTTTATATAATTTTAGAAATAAATTTTGAATTAAAATACTTACGTTGATTTTCAATTTGTACCTACAACTTCAATGTGATTTGCTATTTGTTGAAAAATTCACTATCAGTTTTTTATAAAGTTTATTTTTTTAGTAATCTCTTCACCCAATGTGGGGCTTGAACTCACGATCCTGAAATCAAAAGTTGCATGCTCCTCCTGACTGAGTCAGCCAGGCGTGGTTTTAAAAATTTCATAGCCAATAATGTCACGAAATCGAATGTTTGATTAACATCCAATTGAACAAAGAAGCTGCTCATATGATTTACAAATGAATATAGTTTCAATGTGAAAAGTGTTAATATTTTCATTTAATAAGATGAAAAGTGAAGAAGTGAAGATGTATACCAGAACTCCACTCGCTCATCAATGACATCAACATCTTTGCTGAATCAAAGAGTTTTCAAGTATTACAAGGTTTCCTCAATTGTTCATATAGCACACAGTCCAGCAATTTAGAGATGTATCACATTTTTAGGCTTAATCTGAATTAACATTTTATCCACCACTTTCTTAAGTTTAGATAATTAATAAATAATAAATCAAGCCCCGATTTGTAGTTTGACATTTACCTTGGTGTAAATACTCCATGCAGGAGCATGCTGTTATATAGTATTTCTACCACTCAGATACAATAGGTGTAAATAACCTCAAATTAAGATATGATTTTTGAATATTTACTACCTTAAATATAATAATTTATTTCCTTGTAACTTTATATACTTCAATTTTTAATATATACTTTAATTTTTAATAATGGCTATGTTTAACATATCAGCTCACAAAATCTTTTTCTCCTGAAAATCTTACAATCAGTTCTTGCAAGCCAGTTCAAGCCACCTCCAACATACTTTGCACTTAATGACCGAACTGAAAAACCACAAATATACTTACATCACTATGACAGGTGCTAGGCTCTTCATTATCACCACAGACCAGATCAATGTATTCAAGAACACTTTTTGATGGTCCTTCCTAAAAAGCAATTGAACAAATTTACAAGTCATGAAAACCATTCAAACCACACTTGCATTTACAATCAGTAGGTTTTTGTTGTTGGAATTAGCAAGACTTTCTCCTTCCTAAGGAGGATTGCAGGTGGCACAGAATAATCAAAAACAAAAGCAGCACAAGAGTAGATGAGTAAGTAATGATGACAAAACCGAAAGAGAAACTAAATCTACACAGAAGAATAAAGCCATGTGGATTCCTTTGGAAATGGAAAATAGTACAGGAATAGTATTAAAAAGACACATCATGGTACTATATTCTTTAACTGGATGACTACCAATAATCTTTTAGATATCTAAGCTCAAAATCAGAGTTCTTAAATAGCTCTGCTTTATCCTCTGTATCCTTTCACAACCAAACATCAAGCCCTGATTTTCTCAGTTCTTTCTTTACCTATATATACTACCTACAGAATACACCAGGCCCTAAATACCTGGATCAAAAACCTAGATTTTACTCTATAGGTAAATGAACCAATCAATAGTGCTAAGATGCGAATAACATTAGAGCTGTGGTTCAACATTAGGAAAGTATGAAGTGTGGGAAGACTAGTAACAAGATAATCCAGACAATAGTAATGTAGTACTAAAATAGAGTGAAGGCCAGAAGAACAATCAGGAAGTACACTCTTCTGTATGTATATTACAATAAAATTTATATCAAAGGTAAGGGCTCTTTTTGTACCTACAAATTTTTATCATTCCTTTCTTTCAGCATATTGTGTTTATTTAGCTACATGCACGCATATATGTATATGGCAGAACACAAAGAGGAAGCTGTGCTATAATGCAGACTGAAGGCTGAAAAGCGATTTATAGGAAGACTAAGGAACCCATAATAGAATACATCAAGTAGTAACTTTTTGTATCTGAAGAACCCTCAAGCAGAGAACTGTACCCAGCAGCATTTCATCTTTACTGGATGGTACTATTAAAAAAAGAGAAATAGGCATACCCTGGTAGAGCCCAGCATAGGATGGGGTTACAAAGGGAAGTAAATTCTGTCTCTGAGTATATTTTAAAGTTGAATTAAATTATCACTGTTTTTTTTCTGTGGAACCATTTAAATGCAATAGGGGGGTGGCTGGCTAGCTCAATCGTAGGAGTGTGTGACTCCTGATCTCGTGGTGTAGGTTTGAGCCCCATGTTGTATATAGAGATTACTTAACAATAAAATCTTAAAAAATAAATAAAATAAAGGCAGTAGGAATATTTTTATTTTACTCTCTTCTTTCTGATACTGAATTCCATTTAGAGTATACAAGCATACCTCTGAAATATTATAGGTTCAGTTCCAGACCACTATAATAAAGCGAGTATCACAATAGAGTGAAGCAAATGAATTTTTTGGTTTCCCAGTGCATATAAAAGTTATGTTTATACTATAGTCTATTAAGTATGTCTAAAAAAATGTACACAGCTTATTAAAAAAAATACTTTATTGCTAAAAAAAAAATGCTAACCATTACCTGTGTTTTCAGTGAGTTATCATCACTGATCATAGATCACCATAACAAATACAATAATAATGAAAAAGTTTGAAATATTGTGGGAATTACTGAAACGTGACAGAGACACAAAGTTAGCAGACCCTGTTGGTAAAATGGTGCCAATTGACTTGCTTCATAGAGGGTTGCCACAAATCTTTGAAAACAGTATTTGTGAAGGACAATAAAATCTAGTGCAATAAAACCTGGAATGCCTGTATAATTCACTTCTCTTTATGAAGCTATCAAATATTTGATCCTCTTTTTGGAAACAAGGCTAAATTAAATAAGAGGTTCTATCAAGTTGGATGTACAAAACTCTGGATGCAAACATACAAAAGATTCTCTGTATTTAAAATTAAATTTAAATTAAGAGAGTTTTATTTATTTATTTTTGAGATTTTATTTATTTATTTGACACAGAGAGAGAGACACAGCTAGAGAGGGAACACAAGCAGGGGGAGTGGGAGAGAGAGAAGCAGGCTCCCCGCAGAGCAGGGAGCCTGATGTGGGGCTCCATCCCAGGACCCTGGGATCATGACCAGAGTGGAAGGCAGACGCTTAACGACTGAGCCACCCAGGTGCCCCAAATTAAGAGAGTTTTAAACTTCAACTGAAGAAAAGCTGATATGTTAATTAAGAATTTTTAATAGTTTATTCCACAGTTTTACACAAACTTACACCTATTTTTCCAACCTTAATCTTGTAGATTCTGTTTCTCAAAGGCACATGTCATAACACCTATGTCACTCCTAGTTCTAGTTGCACAAAATATCATCCAGTTTATAATGTCCCATTCATTTGTTTCTATACCACAGTCAGGAGGAACCAAAATTATTTTGCCCGAAGACCCATGAAATATTCCTTCCAAATGCTTTTCATTACCAAAAAAAACCCCCAAAAACAAAAAACCACACTGTGGCTCTTCAATTTCCATAGCTACATCACTCACTCTACAACACAGGGAAGCAGAATCAGCATAAAACCTATCTTGGCACCCCCAAATTTACAAGGCCCCAAGTGTCAAAAAAAAGAAAATGGGGATTATCATATGTACTGTCAATGGGGAAGAATGTCAAGGAAATGATCTTGTAAAGAATTTCCATATGACCCTACTAGAACAAGAAACAACATCCTAACACCACAACATTTAAAGAGGAGATTTTATTTGATTTAGAAAACAGTTGACATTTGGGAAAAAAATTGGTTTATCAGGTTGCCCTAAACCTATAGCAATTAACAAACAAACATGAAACTGCCACTCATTTAAAGAAAAATTATACACCTTTAACAGCAAACCTCAACTAATCACTGGTTTGGAGAAGTTTTTAGCTGGCTAAGATACCACTTTAAACAGAGCCTTTGCAAAACTTTACAGTTTTGGGTGAAAACCATCCCAAAATACATCATAACCCCCTCTCCCCTAAACCAAGGCTTTACAAAGCATGGTTCACAGATTCATATTTCCTTTCATTTGTTCCAAAGTGAAGATTCCTGGGTCCCACCTGCAGATTCTGATTCAGTCGGTGTGGAGTGAGGCCCAGGAATCTGCACATTTACACCTCCTAATGCTTAGAGACCACTGTCCCAAAGGGAAG
>NC_138376.1:43821177-43871273 GCF_054177405.1 Leptonychotes weddellii | reverse complement strand
CATTTACCAACGAGCCCTTGACCTTCATAGAGTAAGATTCTGCTGGATCTTTCTGAGATCTGCTGCTAGGAGCCCTCTTAGATACTCTGTGCATTTTCTCTGTATCCCAACCTCATGACTTCTGCTGAAGCTCACCCCTCAGTTGTTAGATTTACAGGTTGAAGAATTTGCATTTCTGGATGAGTTTCTCCTTTTCAGGAAGTATACTTTTGCTGGCACTTTCTGAGATCTGCTACTCATGAGGGGCCTTGATGTTCTCTGCACAATTTCCTTCTAATAGCAACTTTTAAAAGTCCTTGGTTTCTGCAGTTATTATCTGTTGCCTATTTTTTTTTAAAGATTTTATTTATTTATTTGAGAGAGAGAGAATGAGAGAGCACATGAGAGGGGGGAGGGTCAGAGGGAGAAGCAGACTCCCTGCCGAGCAGGGAGCCCGATGCGGGACTCCATCCAGGGACTCCAGGATCATGACCTGAGCCGAAGGCAGTCGCTTAACCAACTGAGCCACCCAGGCGCCCAATCTGTTGCCTATTTTACTAAAAATAGCAGGACAGGGTGTTCTGCTGTTGCTCTTTTGTTTTTCTCCTTGTTACTTTATTTGATTTCTTACAGTAAGGGACAAGTAAATAATGCTTACTTGAATGTTCTTACCAGAGTTACACCCATTGTTGCTGCTGTAGGATTGCTGGATGAATTAAACTCACCCAGTTAAATGTGAATCAGATGAACAATTTTTTTAGTATATCCTTTGTAATATTTGGGATATACCGCACTAAATAATGACTCATTCATCTTAAATTCAAATTTAACTAGATGTCCTATATGCCTATATATATGACAGTGAAGAGAGAGCCTTAGAAAGGTCTGAAGCCTGGCAGGGAGCCCTGGCCCCTCTCACCAACCATAAACTCAAATGCAAAAGCTGGACGAGGAAAAACCATGTCATTATAAAGTAAATGTTGAAGAAAAGCTCTGGCACAATATTAGCACAAAAATTTTGTAAGGAAAAATGTGAAAAAGCTGCAAAAATGACAAATGCATTAAACACATTCACAGAAAAAGGGATGTAATTATCATCTCCATGTAGGAAGATGGCAGAACACACATGTAGAAACTCATACATTAGTAAATTTTTCTTTGACACTTTTGCAGGGCTAATTGTGGATTTAGAAAGTCCTTGTCTTTCAGATAACATAAAAATATTCGTGTATTTTTTTATCTCAGTCCAATTTTTACATTTTATTAATCTGGAATTTTTTATGAAATATAGTTTGAAGTAGGAACATAATTATTTCTCATTCACCAGTTACCTCAGTATCATTTATTGAATAAACCTTCCTTTCCCTACTTACTGAAGGTTCTACTTTAATCATATTCTAAATTTGTATGTATATGAATACATAATACATGCATACATATATATCAATTGCCTTCTGGGCACTCTATTCAGTTTCATCAGTTTTCTTATTTGTAACTCATTTTTTAAAATAATTTTATTTATTTATTTGACAGAGAGAGAGAGAGAGCACAAACAGGAGGAGCAACAGAGGGAGAGGGAGAAGCAGGCTTTCGGCTGAGCAGGGAGCCCAATGAGGGGCTCAATCCCAGGACCCTGGGACCATGACCTGAGCCAAAGGCAGATGCTTAACCAACTGAGCCACCCAGCTCCTTCTTATTTGTAACTCATTTAGAACCAATATATGAACTGAATTAGAAAGACGATATATATTCTATTACCTATAAAAATTTCAAAACACATCTAAAAATATCTTAAGGAAGGACCATAGAAATTCTAGTTGAATAATAGTTATGTTTTGCAAAGACAATTTTATTTACATTTAGTAGGCAAAACATACTACAAAGTAGTTTTTTTAAGTAAATCACTTGTATCTCAATAAAATTATCATTTTTCAATAAAAATGTTAACCTTCCTGGATAGTGTGTATATATCCTACATAGCACGCACGTTTATCTTGGATATTGTCTCTATATCCTACATATAGTATGGCCCCTTAGAAGACAAACAAGCCAGAGCCACATAGGCAGTTATAATGGTAATGCCTTAATGTGTAGGGGTAGAGAAGCAATCAGCCCAGAAAAGGATCTTTTCCCTGGATTTTATACCCTAATAAGAAACGAGCAAATACTTTTTTATGTTTTCAATGAGATTTATTTATATTTAAGTAAAAGTAGCAAATGTTAACATAAGTTATTTCCTTAATCATATTTATTTTGTACGACCACATTGTTATCAAGCAGCATTATGTGGAATGTTCCCTGGGTCCACAGTTCTGAACTTCCCAGCTATTACATGCATCCTCTTTTCCAAGTTTAAACATGACCTTGTACATTGAAGAAGCATGGCTTGTTATTGCAAAGTTGTTGTGTGTGACAACCTGACATCACAGGAGAAGCCTCTTGATGAAGAATTTTTATCTTTCATTCATTTACAAAATGGTATTTTTCTTTTTATGTGATTATCCAACCCATGAGATTTTGTTCCCAATTCTTTTTTCTTCTGATACTATGAAATCAGACCAGTTAAAACTAAGCAGTGTAGCAATAAAACCAACCAAATACATAGGATGTTATCTTATATAGGATATTTTAGATGATATTTGTGTTTATATTACATATCTGTATTTAATGTACTTGGCAATAAAAAGTTAGAAGCATATAAACAAATAAAAAAATTTCAAATCGATGCATTGTTTTAATACTCACAAAAGCCTGGGTTTATTTCTTTTTCAGGAGTGCAGTGGAATAGTTTTATATTAAAATAAAAAGGTCTTGCTGCTTTTTTTTTGGATTCTTATTTTATACATTTTTAGGTAACAGAATAATCCTGTAATTTCATTGCGAAAACACCATTACTTGGTTAGATATGATTATCAGATTTTAGGCCAACTTTGCTTCCCTCACATTCATGAACATTGATTATTTCACTGTTTACTTTTCCAAACATGTGCTTATGCTAAAGATCCAAAAACTAAAATGGGGAGTCATTGGTAATAATAAATGTACAGTGATTGAAAGGACAATGACAAATCTTAGGGGCTGAAGTTTTTGTTGCTATGATGAGTTCTATTGTGTTGTTAGCTGTGCAGAGAAACATTTGGGGACAGGAAAATGCATTATTTCCAAGAAACCATATTGCATGCTGAATTGACTGCTAGAAATTCTCTGGTTTGATGCATCACTGATATTAATGATGGAATCTACATGCAGCTTCTTCAGCAAGCTCGTTGCTCCATCAAGAGCCAGCGATATTACAGATGTCTCACAGCCAGTCACTATGTGTCTCTGTGCTCACCGCCAGGGAGGTTGCAGATTCTCCAACAAAATCCAGTGTTAGATTCAGAACTGAAGGTGTTTTATTTCAGTTACCTACAATACCCATCAAAGACAAATGAAAAAAAACCCCAGCAAATTTTGTTAGAGTTCTTATAGTACTTTTTATAGCCACATGAGTTATTTTTGTGTCTAGTACAAATTTTTTGCTTAAAAATACAAATTGTTAATAGGAACTATTATTATTGAGGTGACTTAGAAATTATTTTATGATCTATTCAGAGGAATTCCAGCATAGACAACAGTTAAAATATTTACATATATTTTTATCTCAAATGACAAAAAAAACCACAACACTTTGTATTAGGTAAAATTTCAAACCCACAAAGTAAAATGAACCATCCCCACATACCCATCAACCATCCTAAAAGATTATCAACAATTCTGTTTGTCTTTCTTCAGTAACATTTATTGATTGTTTAAATAGCAGGCAGTTTCCCAAATCTGGTTTACCTTTTTCAAAATTCACAAAACCCAAGTGAGCTAGTCTATAGAGGCAGATTACTATAAAGCTAATAAAGCTTGTTTGCATGAGTACCTTCCAATATGTTTACATGTGTATATATTTTTGTTAAATTTGCGAAAGTTAGGTATTTCAACCATAATCAGTTAAGACGACTGTCTTTCCCTTTCAATTGTCCCTTAGTCATATTTTCTCCTCTGATTATAACCAGGGGGTGACAGTGGGCATTTCTGAGATTTTGTTAAGGGATATACTTATTTTTGTGCTTTGCTATCTCTTCTACGTATAGTTATATTAATGGTGGCCATTCCAGTTTGCAGTGCCTTCTAGCAAAAATATGAATATGGTCAATTCAAAGAATATTTAAGAGGACTCACTCCATAGAAAATTTGAAATGCCCTGAAATCTTATAGCTCAGATATCAGAGCAACTTAATAGAGGTTTCCCCAAATTTGACAACAATCCTAAAACTTACATTGCTACTGAAGAGTTAAGAATTTGAAAGAAAACTCTGTAAAGTGTAAAAAAAAAAGCAACTTTTCATCCACTATGCTAGAGGACAGTCCAAATTATTTTTTTTCTATTGCAAAGTTGTCAAATGAAAAGTCAATCAACATGTATGCAACCCCCAAAAAGTAAGATAAAAGTATTATAGAGCTGTTAGTAAAAATATTATGTAATTCCCCCTACATTAGGTGATATTTGAGAAATTTGTTAACTTTTAAACATTATATCATTTTGGGGCATCTAGCTGGTTCAGTCGGTAGAGCACATGACTCTTGATCTCAAGCCCCCCGTTAGACATGGAGCCTACACAGAGTTGTAACTGATTGTGTATTACTAATTTTGTGTTTCTTTTCTTTTCTTTTCTTTTTTTTTTAAGATTTTATTTATTTATTTGAGAGAGAGAGAAAGCATGAGGTGGGGAGGGTCAGAGGGAGAAGCAGACTCCTCGCTGAGCAAGGAGCCCGATGCAGGACTCGATCCCGGGACTCCAGGATCATGACCTGAGCCGAAGGCAGTCGCTTAACCAACTGAGCCACCCAGGCGCCCTTGTGTTTCTTTTCTTAAGGTGAGTTCTCCAAACACTATTAAGCCTTAGGTTCTACAAATCCTGGATCCAACCCTATGGTAGATAGTATATTATCCCTGTTTAAATTAAAATTCAGAGAGGTCAGGTGACTTTCTGAAGGCCACACATTTATCAAGATGTAGAGCAGGCTTTAAAACCAGACTTTCTGACCCTAAAACATATAATTTTGTGTGTCACCTTGGCTAGGCTATGATACCAAGTTGTCTAGACGTTGCTGTGAAGGTCTTTTTTAGATGAGATTAACATTTAAGCAGTAGATTTTCAGTAAAGCATATAACCCTCTATTATATGGGTGGGTCTCACCCAATCAGTTGAAGGCCTTAAGAGAAAGACTGAGGTCCTTTGAGTAAGGAGGAATTCTGCCTTCACACCACCTTTGAACTCAAGACTGCAGCATCAACTCTTCCCTGGGGCTGCAGCCTGCTAGCCTGTCTTGCAAATTTTGGACTCACCAGTCCTTACAGCTCTATGTGCCGATTCCTTCAATGTCTCTTTATAAACATACTATTGGTTCTGTTTCTCTGGAGAACCATGACTAGTGCAATAAGAAATACAAAGGACTCTGGGACTACATCAAAATAAAAAGCTTTGGCACAGTGAAGGAAACCATCAGCAAAACAAAAAGGCAACCTACTGAATAAGAGAAGATATTTGCAAATGACCTATCTGATAAAGGGTTAATATCCAAAATATTTAAAGAACTTATACAACTCAACACCAAAAACCCCCCAAACAATCCAATTCAAAAAATTGGCAGAAGACCTGCATAGACATTTTTCCAAAGAGGACATACTGATAGCTAACAGACACATGAACAGATGCTCAACATCATTAATCATCAGGGAAATGCAAATCAAAGCCACAGTGAGACATCACCTGACACCTGTCAGAATGGCTAAAATCAAAAACACAGGACAAACAAGTGTTGACAAGGATTGGAGAAAAGGGAACCCTCATACACTATTGGTGGGAAGGTAAATTGGTACAGCCACTGTGGAAAACAGTATGGAGTTTCCTCAAAAAAATAAAAAATAGAAATACCATATGATCCAACAATCCCACTACTGGGTATTTACCTGAAGAAAACAAAAACAGTAAGTTGAAAAGATATACGCACCCCTGTGTTTATTAAGGCATTATTTGCAATAGCCAAGATATGGAAGCAACCTAAGAGTCCATCAATAGACGAATGGATAAGGAAGATGTAGTGTGTACACACACACACAGACATTTTGGAATATTTCTCAGTTGTAAAAGGACAAGATTATGCCATTTGTGGCAACATGGATGGACCTAGAGAATATTATACTAAGTGAAATAAGTCAGGCTGAGAAAGACAAATACTATATGATTTCTCTCATATGTGGAATCTAAAAAACAAAAACAAAGGAATAAACAAAAGCAGAATCATACCTGTAAATACAGAGAACAAACTGATGGTTGCCAGAAAGGTTAGGGTGAGGGATGGGCAAAATGGGTAAAAGGGCTTGGGAGATACAGGCTTCCAGTTATGGAATGAATACGTCATGGAAATAAAAGGCACAACAAAAGGAATACAGTCAATGGTATTATAATAGGGTTGTATGGTAACAGATGGTAGCTACACTTAGGGTGAGCATAGCATAATATATAAACTTGTTGAATCACTATATTGTACACCTGAAACTAATGTAACATTTTGTCTCAAATTAAAAAACTAATAAAAAAGTTCTTCAAAAAAATACAAAGAACCATATGTTAGTGTTGACTCTCTAATGGTTACTAATCATAAAATCTTGGCAATTCATTTAACCTCTTTAGGTTTTAGTCTCATTATCTCCAAAGTAAGGAAATAATTTTAGACCAGGATTTCTTAATTTTGGGTTAGGTAATACTTTGTTGTAGGGGGGACTATCCTGAGCCCTGTAGGATGTTTAGCAACATCTGTGGCTCTGTCCACTAGATGCCAGTAGTTTACCCAGTTGTGACAACCATATATGTCTCCAGACATTTTCAAATATCCCCTAATCGGGGGGCAAGGGACAAGAGTTCTTCCCATCCTATTTGAGCACTGCTCTACTAGGTCATCTTTAAGTTATAATATATGCATATGTAATATTATTGTAGAGATTAAACTGGCTGAGGCAGCTTTGGAAACTTCAGGAGAGAGCTGTTTGACCATTTCGTGGGATGTTACAGAGGTGATATTTTAATATTCTATAATTCTTATAAATAAAGTTTTCTTTAGTTCCTATAAGAAAGAAGCAAAAAATGGAGAAAAGCCAGAAAGATTGACAACATGAAGCTCTTGGCAGTGAGCTGCAGGCAACTTGAGGAGAGTCACAGGAATGAGAGAGAATAGATACAAGAGGAGGGGGGAGGATGGAATTTAGCGCTTATCCTCTCAGAAACGAAGCTTAGCCGGGAAATGATTGTTGTTTCAAATCCAAGCCACCAGCAGCAACCTTGCGCTCAGCACTGGGTGGAGGGCGCAGTCTACCACAGGGTCCACAAGGTGGGGGTTGCTAGGCTTCGTGCATGCATGCATGGGAATTTGTCAAAGTCTACATGATTTTGCAGTGCATAATACCTTGCTAATTGTCATGCAGAGAAAGTTATTTTTCCAAAGAATACTTTTTGGGGTGGAGCAAGGAGGGAGTATGATTTGCCTGAGTATGTGTAGTCATCTTCAGGCTTCTGTTAGATGACCAAAAAGAGAGAAACATAGCAGCATTCCACTAGATGGTGCTATATCTGACTAATTCATGAAGCGTGGCTAAATTAGGTTGGATGTGACCCTGTCTTTCCCAGCATATTTTCTCAGTCCTTTTGAAATAATTTGGATTTAGCTATACTTCAAATGAAAGATACTTGCCAATTAAGAAAATTTTTCCATTCTAGTGTTTATCTCCACTTCTGATTCTATGCACATTTCTATTCAAAGCAACTTGTCAACAAAGCAAGACTCAGGCCCAGAAAGCACCAGAATATATTGTGTTCTTAGCAAAAGATTTGTTCCTTTTTTCTATTTGAATTAATGCCGTAGTCAGGTGATTAATAACACTACTACTGGGTTGCAAGTATAAGCAAAACCGATATAAAACTCTTAACTTTAATGTCTTCAACGTTCTACTGACTAATAGGGATGAGTTTTGTGCTTACCCTTGGCATTCTGAGGTATTAAAAAGGCAGAAGTTGGGATATTAAAATACTTTGCAGAGCTCTGAAATACAATAAAGTGCTCCAAAGGGTAGCCCTATATAGCAGACCCTTGGAGCTCTGGTTACATGGCATTTAGCAAGGGAACTTGGCTATTATACATCTGGATGACTGGGCAGCTTCGTGTCAAAATGAGCAGTTCCAACGGCTCATTTAAGCAATTGTCTCCTAACTGGGAAGTTGTGAGATTCACAATCTACTGAACTTTTTAATCACTTGGGGAGAAAAAGGACACAAATATCATATCTTTTATAAATATGGAAGTTGGTCTACCAGTAAGGATCAGCCAAGGGAAAGACCCCCACCCTGCAGTTGCTATAAACAGTTTTTTTGTTTGTTTTACTATTGTTGACCCTCATCAGAGCTAGGCTTAGTTATATAGCAAAATTGTAAGCCACCCTCAAGGGTGCTGGGGGTGGTAGTCAGCAATGGGTAGAGGGTGGGTGGAGGGAACTACTGCATTACCCACAGCTCCAATCCTATTTAAAGCACTGTCAGAACATAAAGACAAGTAAGATGGTCTCAAAGGTGGCTAGAGTTAGGCAGAGAACAAGTAAATTGAAAGTCAAAGATAAAAGTAAACAAAATGGAAGAAAAACCTGTCCTCATGTATTTACCATATACCTCTATTAATCAAAAAATATTAAAAACACAATAATAATTTTTTCACATATTTTCCATCAAAATAATGGAGAGGAAGCATGAGCACAAGTGAACCAGCCAGCACATTGGGTTGCTAAAGCAAGCATAAAATTCCACTTAAAGGGCAGGGCCTGACTATAAAGTGTATTTCCTTCAAAACTCACTAGAAGCAATTATTTTTCTTTGTATAATAGAAACATCTTGGATAAAAATCCTTTTAAAACCATTTCAAACTATAACAACTGATTTAAAGATTTAAAGACAGTGAGAAGCAGGAGGGAGAATGGCGGAGGGGACCCCGCCAGTGGTTGGTATTTCCAGCCAGCGGTTGGTGCCAAAAACAAATGACTGTTTAGAATTGTAAGTTCAGTCCCATTGATGTACCTCAGAGATTTCCCTAGGATCTGTATCTCCCCTGTTCTAGAGAAACACTTCCTAAATTATCAAGTGTTCCTGCTTTGGCTCCTTTCTACTCCCACCCACAAGTTAACATACATTCTGTGAAGAAAAAAAAAAGTTCCTCAGTAAAACACATTCGAAAAACATTACATACTCTATAACCTTCTTAGAGATTTCTGGTGCACTTGGGCATATTAAAGAATATAAAATACTCTGAGAAGTTCTGGAAAAGGAAAATCTATTTGAACTTAGCATTCCCAAATTTAAATCCTCTTCCCCATCCTCACCTCCACCCCCACGAATACTTATTAGCATTTCTTGGGCCACTGGCATTCTCTAATAGAATGTTCACAAAATGCTATTCCACAGATAAAAGTATTACATCCTCTTGCCACACGGAAAGGATTGTGAGGATTGAGAGGACTTACCGAAAGGATCTACTTAATGTCCTGAGAGTTCAGATTTTTGCTTAAATTTGGCTTCTTGGTACAGTTGTTTAGCTTTTGCCCTATCATTCTCCTAATTGAAACATCATCTGTGTTGGGAAATAACTGTTTTGTGACTCCTGTAAAAAACAACAGTAACACACAAAAACCCTTTTTGAGGTCTTTGCATCTTAAGGTATGAACTGAGATAAAACATTAAGCAATCCACAACGTAATTTTGTCTCCATTTTGCAAAAGGAACCCTAACATCCATGAGAAATGGCATATTAAAATACAGAGAGCTCAGATTCAGTGATTCCCTAAATTTTTTGATGTTTGCAAAAAATTATTTGATATCTAGATTATTATAGTTGAGGAGATTCATTAACCTAAACACCATAAGTAGGATTAAGGAGGGCATGTGATGTAATGAGAACTGCGTGTTACACACAAATGATGAATCACTGAACTCTACCTCTGAAACTAATAATATACTATATGTTAATTAATTGAATTTAAATAAAATAAAATAAAAATTTAAAAAACTCCATAAGTAGGAAATTAGCCCCTATTTTTCTAGATTAAAAGATAAGGGATCTAGAACCAAGATAAGAAAGAGAAAATAAGATATAAACTGTTACTAAAATTTTGTTTGAAAGGATTTTGAAATGCACTTTTCTGAAGTTATGAATTTAATGAATTCCAACATTTCAGTGAAATAAAATTTAGTTTTATTTTAGTAACTGCTTTAATGTAATTTTTTTCTATAAAATTTACCATATTTAATAAGAGGTTTAGGCTCTCCTGAGATTTTTCTTTTACAGAAAAATAAACAACAAAAAGACCATGAAAGAATAACTTAACCTTGAATGGTAAAATAATTTCAAATTCATGTGACAATGTAATACAATCATATTATACCTATGATTTCTTGAACTTCATTCTGATTCATAGCTGGTTTTACGGCTTTGTCCCTCGAAGTAGAGGACTTCGCCCCCGTCAGGCTGTGTGTGGCCATGTACTCATTTGTGTAGAGTACTTGCATTAAATCATTAATAAACTTCTGAGGCTTGCTCTTGTTACAACGGGCAATCTGCCATTTTTCAATCTTGAACTAAAAAAATACAAAATAATAATTGAAACTGGAAAAAGAAAAGGAAAGTAGTATCTGGAGAAATATTTTACCAATTGAGTTAAGACACAATAGAAAACAAAATCAACATTCTCAGGGTGCCTGGGTGGCTCAGTTGTTAAGCATCTGCCTTCGGCTCAGGTCATGTTCCCAGGGTCCTGGGATCGAGCCCCGCATCGGGCTCCTTGCTCTGCGGGGAGCCTGCTTTTCCCTCTCCCGCTCCCCCTGCTTGTGTTCCCTCTCTTGCTGTGTCTCTCGCTGTCAAATAAATAAATAAAATCTTTAAAAAAACAACAACAACAATGGGCAATCTGCCATTTTTCAATCTTGAACTAAAAAAATACAAAATAATAATTGAAACTGGAAAAAGAAAAGGAGGGGCGCCTGGGTGGCTCAGTCGTTGAGCGTCTGCCTTTGGCTCAGGTCATGATCTCGGGGTCCTGGGATCGAGTCCCGCATCGGGCTCCCTGCTCCTTGGGAGCCTGTTTCTCCCTCTGCCTCTCTCTCTCTCTGTCTCTAATGAATAAATAAATAAAATCTTTAAAAAAAATGTTAATTAAAAAAAAAAGAAAAAGAAAAGGAAAGTAGTATCTGGAGAAATATTTTACCAATTGAGTTAAGACACAACAGAAAACAAAATCAACATTCTTGGGGCGCCTGGGTGGCTCAGGCGTTAATCGGCTGCCTTCGGCTCAGGTCATGATCCCAGGGTCCTGGGATCGAGCCCCACATCAGGCTCTCTGCTTGGCAGGGAGCCTGCTTCTCCCTCTCCCACTCCCCCTGCTTGTGTTCCCTCTCTAGCTGTCTCTCTCTCTCTGTCGAATAAATAAATAAAATCTTTAAAAACAATAACAACAACAACAACAAAACCAAAACAAAATGAACATTCTTTAAGGGGATGTATTTTACTTTTAATACATATTTTACATTTCAGGGGTTAGAGTTAGATGTTATCTTTGATATAATTCCTAATATTTATGAGGTATTTGTTCCAGAGTATATACAAGCTCTTGTCATGTGATCTGGATTGGATGGTTTAAGGATGAGTCCCATCCTCAACATCTTCTACTAAGTGTGGTAGGCAGAATAATGGCCCACTGAAGATATCCATATCCCTGGAACCTGTGAATATGTGACCTTATAGGGATGTGATCAAAGTTAAGTACCTTGAGATGGGGAGATTATCCTGGATTATTCAGGTGGGCCCAATTTTATCATAGGAACCCCTAAATGCAGAAGAGGGAGGCAGAAGAGTGGGCCAGAAAAAAGAGGCAGAAGAAGGAGGACAGATTGGAAGAGTGAGAGGGGTTTTGCCTCCATGGCTGGCTTTGAAGGTGGTGGAATGGGCCATAAATCAAAGAATGTGGCTGCCTCCAGAAGTTGCCTCTAGACGTGGGTTGCCTCTACAGTCAGCAAGAAAATGAACTCAGTTCTACAACCACAAGAAACTGAATTCTACAATAACCTAAAGAAGCAGGAAACAGATTTTTCCATAGAGCCTCCAGAAAGGAATGCACCTGCTGACTCCTTGATTTTACCACACTTCTGACCTACAGAACTCCGAGATAATACATTTGTGTTATTACAGATCACTAAATTTGTGGTCATCTGTGACATAGCAAAAAGAAACTGATATACCTAGATTCAAATATTCTAAATGTTAGATTGTTAGTATTTAATTATTGCTCTGGAAGGCATATTTTCCAAAGCTGATACCCAATTCTAATGAAACTCTTGTCTTTACAGCTTCTGTTTCTTGAAGAGAAATTGGGGAAGTAAGAAAAGTTTATATTCTTCCAGTATGCAGAAGCTTAAATTTACTTTCACTCAATGATATAATTTTGTAACCCTCAATGCATAGTTATTCATCACTGATTTAAGAATTTCCTAGTTTAGTAATTTCATCATTGACCACAATTTGACTTTAGTTTTCTTTTTTTTTTTTAAAGATTTTATTTATTTATTTGATAGAGAGAGAGATAGCTAGAGCAGGAACACAAGCAGGGGGAGTGGGAGAGGGAGAGGCAGGCCTCCCGCCGAGCAGGGAGCCCGATGTGGGACTTGATCCCAGGACCCCAGGATCATGACCTGAGCCGAAGGCAGACGCTTAACGACTGAGCCACCCAGGCGCCCTGACTTTAGTTTTCTCAACTGGATAGTTGTGAAACAAACATTTTTTTTATTTATTGTTAAAAAATTGTTTTATGTAATTGCAATGTTATGGTCATGACCAAAATTTACCTAAAGTTACCTGATAAAACAAGGATCATTTTGTAGTCTTTTTAAAAAAAATTTTATTTTTAAGTAATCTCTACACCCAATGTGGGGCTTGAACTCACAACCCTTAGATCAAAGTCGCATGCTCCACCGACTGAGCCAGCCAGGTGCCCCATCATTTTGTAGTCTTATTATAATTTTTGTATTTACTGTATCCCAGAGAAAGATAGGGCAGGCATTCCAACTGACCTGTTTCTCATCAGTATGATGCTCTTCTTCAGCTTTCAAGGAAATCGGTGAACTGGAATTAGAGTTAGAATTACTGCACGTAGAGGCAAAAGAATCTGGTGAGGAGTTGTTTGTTGCTCTCCAGAGGGTAGATGTAGATGTGGACATGGTTCCTCCACCCTTAAGCAGGGCCTCTGCCATACCAACCAATTCTTCAAACTGGGTGACTGCTTGTGGTAACACTAAAATGGCAAGAAAAAGTAACACTTTACAAATATTTTTAATAACAGGGGCATATATTCCCATTTTTTATTGTGTATATATACATACCATATTGCATGTATAGAGTGGAGCAAATTATTAACATTTACTACTTTTGGAAAATAAACATGGTAAGAAGAGTGGTTGGGATATATTTACTTTTTATTATTTAATTTAATAATGGTTTAATAATAAATCAATTAAAAAGCATTTGGTTGTTGCATTTAAATGTATATGTATTACTTCATAACTAAAATGAATGGTTTAAAGAGTTGATTCTTTTTTCTAATTGCTAATAGTATTATTTGAAGGTTTTTAATCTCATTAGGAGACATTGTTGATTTTATCATCAATCACCTTCCAGATGCTCATATCAGGCCAGTTTAAATGACCATTAAAACAAACCATTTCCATTTAAATTTATTAAAGTAAATTTTCAGTGACCTTTGTGTGTGGTTTTCCATGGAGTCAAATTTCATAAATTAATAAAAATTCATTGCCACGATTCAAAACTATGTTTTCACATATTAAGGATGAATTTTGGTAATCAGCTGAATGTTCTCTTTGTTCCTCTTCTTTTTATTTAAGATCTTATTTATTTATTTGACACAGAGAGAGAGAGAGCATGAAGGAGGGAGAGGGGCAGAGGGAGAGGGAGAAGCAGACTCCCTGCTGAGCAGGGATTCCCAGGACCTGAGTCAAAGACAGATGCTTAACTGACTGAGCCACCCAGGTGCCCGCTTTGTTCCTTTTTTTAATGGAAACTTACACATTCAAAGGTTCATGCCTCCGTATAAAATGGTCTTCTCTATTTACAGTTATATCTAGTTTGTTTCCTAAGGACAAATAACATTTTGTTGGAGTTCAAAGACACTTTGAACCCTCTCTGATTCAACTCCTCACTGTATGGTTAAGGGTACTGGCTGCTGGAGAAGTAACAAGCTGAAACGTTTTTCTTAAGCATATTACTAAGCTATAATCTTTGGACAAATATTTGATGTGAGAGCTGAAAATCAGTAGCTAAAGGGAGTTGAGTTTGACAAAATGATATACCCAGTTAATGCACAGCCAACAAGATACAGAACATCTCCATCCTCCCAGAAAGTTGCCTCATGCCCCTTCCAAGTCAATCCCTGGACTCACTTTAGAGGCAACCACTGATTTGACTTCTTTAGCCAGAGAAAAGTTTTGCTTGTTCTAGAATTACATATAAATGGGTTCAAATGGTATATTCTGGGTTTTTTTGGTCTGACTTTTTTTTTGCTATGGATAATGCTTTCAGATTCATTCATGTTGTCATATGTATCTGTTATTCATTCTTTTTTGTTGCTGACTAATATTTCATTATATGGATACTCCACAATTAAAGTTTCATTCACCTGTTGATGGGTTATTTTCCAGTTGAAAACATGACTTTAATGGTTCCCTAATATTCTAAGGTATTGATGTTTTATAATTTATTTAAATGTTCTCTTTTTTTCAAATTTAGGTTGCTTCCAATTTTTCTTTTTTATTTATTTGTTTGAGAGAGAGGGAGAGAGAGCAGAGCAGGGAGGGGCAGAGGGAGAAGAGAGAGAATTTTAAGCAAACTCCATGCTGAGCACAGAGATGACTTAGGGCTCCATCCATAGATCCTGAGATCATAACCTGAGCCGAAACCAAGAGTGGGTCGTTTAACTTACTGCGCCACCCAGGCACCCCGCTTCCAATTTTTCTTTATTACAAACAAAACTCGTATGAACCGTCTAGCACATACATCTTCGTATGTATCTCTGATCACAGTGCTCCAAATTCCTGAAAGCATAATAACAGGGTCAAAGGTATAAATGTTTTCTGACCTCAACTAATACTGCTGAATTGCTCTCCAGAAAGATTCTTCCAACTTACATGGCCACCAGCAATGTAAGAAGTCAGCCTTGTCTCTACACTATCAACAGGTGTTAGTCATTAACAATAATCTTCACTACTTTGATAGGTTGACATCTCAGTAAAATTTAAATTGCAATTATTTTATTCTTGTGAAGTTAAATATATACTTATTTATTGACTCTTCGAGCTTCTATGAATTATCTGTTAGACCACAGAATATTAACAGTTTATTTTTTAAAGTAATCTCTATACCCAACGTGGGGCTTGGACTCATGACCCCGAGATCAAGAGTTGTATGCTCTACCAACTGCCAGCCAGGTGCCCCTAGTATTTTTTCTATTTTTAATAACTTGGATAGTTTTTGTAAAGTGTGCCTAGTGTATTATAAGCACAGTGTGTTAAATATTATTTACTCCCTTACATATTATTTTAAAACTTTTATTTGCCATAAGTTGCAAGTATTTTTCTTAGAGTTTTTTTTCTTTTTTTAAAAGATTTTATTTATTTATTTGACAAAGACACAGCGAGAGAATGAACACAAGCAGGGGGAGTGGGAGAGGGAGAAGCAGGCTTCCCGCTGAGCGGGGAGCCCGACGCGGGGCTCGAACTCAGGACCCTGGGACCATGACCCGAGCTGAAGGCAGACGCTTAAAGACTGAGCCACCCAGGTGCCCGAGTTTTTATCTTTTAATTTCACAATATTTTGAAAGCATACACACATTTTTAGTTTTTATTTTAAAGTAGCGGTCTTTTCTTTAGCTTATTATTCATCTATTTTATGCTTAGAAAGTCATTCACCACTCAGATCAGTAAAATACTCAGTCATATATTTTGTATAGTTCAAATATCTTTTTACAAGTGAGATTTTTTCTGCCTGGATATATTTTTTTTTAACTTCTAATAGATAATTTTAAACACAAACAAAAATTGTAAGCTCCCATCTATCCATCCCCCAGTTTCAACTCACAGCCAGTCTTGTTCCATTGATACCCCGGTCTGTTTTCTCCCCAACCACAAGAATACTTCAAGCAAATCACAGGCAGCATCTCATTTTATCTGTAAATATTTCTATATGTATCTCTAAAGGTAAGAAATTTAAAAAATATAAACATAACAATATTGTGACAGCCAGAAAGCCTTATCAGTAATTCTTCATTATCATTAGAAAACCTAGCAAATGTCCAAATTTCTCTGATTTTCTCATTGTTGTTGTTTTTACTTTATTTAATCAGGATCCAAATAAGGTCCACACGTTACAAGTAGTTGCTTTTCTCGGGGCGCTTGGGTGGCTCAGTCATTAGGCGTCTGCCTTCGGCTCAGGTCATGATCCCAGGGTCCTGGGATCGACCCCCACGTCGGGCTCCCTGCTCAGCGGGAAGCCTGCTTCTCCCTCTCCCACTCCCCCTGCTTGTGTTCCCTCTCTTGCTGTCTCTCTCTCTGTCAAATAAATAAAAAATCTTAAAAACAAAAACAAAAAACTAGTTGCTGTCTCTTTTAAAAACTATAGGTTTTTTCTCTCTCTCTTAGTTTTTTCCTTGGAATTTATTAATTGAAGAAACTGGGTTATTTGTTTTACAGGGTTTCCCACAATGGGATTTTGCTGATTGTATCCATGACGTACTGTTTAACATATTATTCTGTTCCCTAAATTTGCCCTAAACTGGTCATCAGATCTAAAGTCTTGATTAGATTTAGGTAGTGTTTTAAAATTCTATCAGGTAGCATTGAATGCTGGTTAGCTTTTCTTGTGATAATTTTATTCATCATTACTGATGATCACCACTTAGATTCATTACCATCATGAGGAGTTGCAAAATGGTGATATTCTAATACTTTTCTTCTTCGTTTATTAGCTAGAATTCTTGTACAAAGGGAAACTTCCTCCCATCAACTATTTGGTTACACTTAGGTTTATTTCCTATAATAATGACAGGATAAATACTTGTTTTTTAATCTGTATTCGCCAGTTTTCAGATGACCATTTTTTCTTTTTTGAATACAATTATGAACTCATGCATTTATTTTTATTTATTTTTTAAAAGATTTTATTTATTTGACAGAGACACAGTGAGAGAGGAAACACAAGCAGGGGGAGTGGGAGAGGGAGAAGCAGGCTTCCCGCTGAGCAGGGAGCCCGATGCAGGGCTCCATCCCAGGGCCCTGGGATCATGACCTGAGCCGAAGGCAGACGTTTAACAAGTGAGCCACCCAGGCACTCCTAAACTCATGCATTTAAATGTATATATGATAACCAGCTGTGGTTATCATTAGTATTTTTATTGGAATTCCACTCAAAGTATTAGTTATTTGGGGATGAACTGGCATGTTTCTCCACTGAGTTTTTTATTTTTCATCATTGATCACATACATTTCTTGTTAGGGTTATTAGTCGGTATTTTATAGTTGTTTGTAATTAATGTGACTAAATTCTGTTTTTTTTTTTTCTAAGAAAATAACTGGAAATTTCTGATCTATAAGGAAATTACTGATTTAAAAAAATAGTAGCTGCTAGATTTGGGGCACCTATTATATAATATTCATTTATCAGTTTTGAAATAAAATAAGGCTTATAATGAATAACAGTAGTTTTCTGCCCTATCACTCACCACTCTTGATTACCACTCTTAGAGATCACCAATTCCAATTCATTTACCTGTTTCTTCTGGTACTTACTTTCATAGTCTTAAATAATAATATGCATATACAACTATTTATTGATTTTTCAGATCCATATAATTATTTACTGATTTTCTTTTTTCTTTTTTTTTTTTAAGTACGCTCTACATGCAACGTGGGCTTGAACTCACCACTCTGAGATCAGGAGTCACATGCTCTATGACTGAGCAAGCTAGGCACCCCTACTTAATGATTTTCAACTATGTAATATGATAATATTGTTCTCTTTCAACTCCTCTCCCAGCCACACAGAAATACACATACCTGCTACTCACTTGCAAACATACACACACTCTTCTCATCATCCCAGAATAGTGGTAACACAATTGTTAAATAAATATTATGCTTACATTATTATAGTGATGTAAATATTATTCACAATTCCTTTTCTTTAAAACATGATTTTCCCCCCTAGAGTTAATAATTACCTTATTATTATTTTTTACACTGTTTCACTCTAAATTTCTATACATCTCTAAACTTTCTATCAGAGGTGTAAAATCTCTTTTCAGAATATTTGGATATATCATGTCATCTGTCAATTTCATATTTTTCTCAGAGCTGTCTCCCCTGGAGCCCTCCCTACTCCTCCACAATCTGGGCCAGCTGCTTCTAGGCTACTGTATACTTTTCATCCTGGAGCTTCCCTTCACTATCATTTGATGATTCCTCCTTATCTCTCTCCTGAATTGGACTACCTGTTCTCTGGATGTCATGTTTTAATTTTTCTAGATTTACTCTCTCATTTGGGAGGAGTTTTTCCTCCATTAACCTTTGAAAAAGAAATCATAGGAAGTACATTAATGAGACGTTGTATGAGAGTATTACCAATCCTCACATTTGGTTGATAATTTCACTCGGGTATAGAAGTCTAGATTTACATTCCCTTCAGAATTTGGAAGGCATTGCTTAATTATCTTGGAATTTCCAGTGTTGCTGGTGAAAAATCCAATGCCATTCTGATTCCCAATCCGTAGCAGGGGGCATGCTTATTCTCTCTGAAATCTTTTGGATCTTCCCTTTACTTCTGCTGTTCTGAAATTTGACAATGTTATGACTTGGACAAGTCTTTTTGCTTTTGCTGTTATCTTTTAATGTAAAAATTTGTGTCCTTCAGGTCTAGAAATTTATAGTATTACTTTTTTAAATAACTTCTCCCTCTTCTCTCTTGTATCTTTTAGGACCTCTTGTCTTTGGACATTCAACCTCTGGGACTAATTATTTTTCTTAATCTTTTCTATTTTCCTTTTCTTGGTCTTCTTACTCTGAAATCTATGAGATTTTCTTAACATTAACTTCCAGACATTTTATTGAATTTCTAGGTTTCTTCCCTTTGTTCTTTGGATATTCCTCTCTTAAACTATCCTGTTCTTGTTTTGTGCAGATTTCTTCTGCTCCCTGAATTGTCTCTGTTTCCTTTGATCTTATTTTTCTCTTTGTTCATTTTGATCTGTGTTCCATGTTAGAGGATTTCCTTAAATAATCACCATCCCTCAGCTTGCCCCGGTGTCCCTGAATTCATGCTTTGGTCCAACCTCTTCTGAGAGAAAACCTCTATCTTCTACTGTGGTGAAGGGTGGTAGCTGCAGGCTACATAGGAAGAATTTGTGACTTTGTGGTCCCAAAAGGTCTTTATGTAGGTCTTTCAATGACTCTAGTTTCACACTACCAACACTATCATAATCCCTTTCACAGGTACAAATCCTAAACCATTTATAGTTCTGTGGTGTGATTTGGCTTCTTTCTTTTTAATTTCTCTACTTCTATCCACTCCTCATCCCCATCCCAGACACTGAGCTTTCAGATTCCTACAGAGTTAGTCAGTTACTACTCATCCATCTGTTTTTCACTTCTAAAATTTTATTGGCATCTTTTATCTGCTGTAGTCTTCTTTCTAGTTTTCCTGACCTTGTGCTTTTATGCATTTTAAGTTTATTTTTAGCAGGATTTCAAGAAAGAAGGGAGAGTCACACATATTTCACTTAAGCTTTATGTCATACTTAAAGAAACCTGGGCAAAACTTAACTGATTTTTGATTCTTTACTGAAATCTCATTTGTTACAAGAGTTGAGTTTTTAGTTGATGCTTTCTTTTTCCTAGGTATATATTCATTCTCTAAAAATAACAACTTAATACCTTCTATAAAATAGATATACCCCCTTTTTCCCTTTTATATCTTACGGTGTTGGTCAGTTGTGGTCCACAAGGCATGTTTCAAATGCTTAAAACATACATGTATAACAGACACACATTTGCCATTCTGAATGTCTAAAATGGCATATATATTCTGTCATTTTTCCTCAGTTAGTAGGCTTTATAAACTGAAAAAGAGCCCTGATTCTTAGTTCAAAGAGTTATTAAGAGCATTACTGAGCAAAAGATAAATAACCATTTTGCAGTCTTCCCTCAGACTCTTTCTTATTTGGATTATACATAAAATTTCAACTTTCTGTTATCCTCCTACTTCCTAACTGTAGCTTCACAAGGAGGTCTCCTATGATCATGTTACTTAGGATTGTATTTAAGATCGTGTTTTTATGATCTCCTTCAAATCCCAATCCTCTTTTACCATCCTTATTTTTTCCATAGTACTATCAGCTAACATATTATATAATTTACTCAATTATTATGTATTGTAGTTTGTGACTCTCTTGCCCCACTAGAATGTAGGCTCCATGAGAGCAAGGATCTTTGTTTTATTTGCTGGATTTTCCTAGGTACTTAGAGCAGTGCCTAATATATTGTAGGTCTTTATATATATTACTGAATGAGTAAATGCGCGCAAGAATACCACAGCAGCAGTAGGTAGTTCCTGACTTTTCCTGTTGCCTGAAGTCCAGCCAATAGCCAACTCTACAACTTGGTTTCTGGAGGTACACTTGTGTGTGTGTATGGAGGGGGTAGACAATATTAAATATATAATAGATTATATAGAGAGTTGTAAGTGCCAAAGAGGAAATGAAGCAGGGGAGGATAAAAAATGTTGCAGAGAGTTTGAAATTTTATTTTTATTTTTTTAAGATTTTATTTATTCATTTGAGAGAGAGAAACAGAGAGAGCACAAGCAGGGGGAGAGGTGGAGGGAGAAGCAGACTCCCTGCTGAGCTGGGAGCCTGACGTGGGGCTTGATCCCAGGATCTGGAGATCATGACCTGACCTGAAGGCAAACGCCCAACCATCTGAGCCACCCAGGCACCCTGAGAGGTTGAAATTTTAGATTGAGGAAGGAGTTTAGGGAAAAGATAAATTTAGAGTAAGGTCTTGAAGTGAGTGTACTTATTTGAAGTAAGTAAGTGGATATCTGGGGGAAGAACATTCCAGCCTGAGGAAATGGCCAGTACAAAGATACTGAAGTAAGATCATGTCTGATGTCTTCAAAGAAAACACAAGTGGCTCAGTGTGGCTGGATCACAGAGAAGGAGGGGAGAGTAGTAGAAAATAAAGCCAAGAGAGGTAAGTAGAAAGGAAATAGCCAGATTGTGTAAGGACTAAAAATCATAAAAAATGACTTCCGTTTTCCCCTGAGTGAGGTGGAAATGCACTTAAGGGTTTTGAAGAGAGAAGTGACATGAACTGACTTATGTTTAACAATTATTCTTGCAACTGTGCTGAGCATAGACTAGAGAAAAGCAAGAGCAAAAATAGTGACACCAGCTAGGAATCCACCATGATAATCTACATGTGAGATAATGGTGGCTTGGACTAGAGTGGCAGTAGTAGGGGTGGTAAAAAGGATTGTATCTCAGAAATGTTTTGAAGGTAAAGCCAGTAGGATTTGCCAATGGACTGAGTGTAAAGTGTAAAAAAAATATAGAAATTGGTTTTTCGTTTGAGAAATTGGAACAATGAAGTTAGCATTAACCAAGATGAGCAAGAAAGAGAAAAACAGGTTGAGGGAGAAGGTCAGGAGTATGGTTTTGGGCATTTAGTCTGAGATACCTATCAGGCATGTCACGAATACAGTTGGACAATAAGTCTGCAGTTAAAGGGAGAAGTCCAGGCTGGAGAATCATAGCTTATTGATGGATTTTAACATCATATAATTGGATATGATCACCTGTGGAGTGAATGTACATAGAAAGGAAAGAAGTTAAAGGACTGAGTTTGGGGCATCATCAGATATTTAGAGGGTAAGATAATAAAATAAATCAGCCATATAGATTTAGATAGAAAGAAAGATCAGCAGTGTAAGAGGAAAACTGGTAAATGTGAGGTCCGAGACGCTAAATGAGGAAACTTCCAGAGAATGAGAGATAGCCAAACGTTTCAAATGTTGGTCACAGGGCAATTTGATGATCATTGAGAAATGGCTTTTGAGGGGCACCTGGGTGGCTCAGTTGGTTAAGTGTCTGCTTTGGGCTCAGGTCATGATCTCAGGGTCCTGGGATCAAGCCCCACATTGGGCTCTTTGTTTCTCCCTCTTACTCTCCCTTTGTGCTCTCTCTCTAAAAAAAAAAGGCTTTTGAGATTAGCAATATGGAATGTTATGGGTTGAATTGTATCTCCTCAAAAAGATAAATTGGAGTCCTAACCCCTAGTACCTCAAAGTGAGAATTTATTTGGAAATAGGGTCTTTAGAGACGTAATAGGTTTAACTGAAGTCATTAAGGTGGGCCCTGATCCAGTATGATTGGTGTCCTTATAAGAAGGGGGAAATTTAGACATGGTGAGAGATAAGCACACAGGGAGAACACCACAGGGAGACAGGCGTTACATGGCCTCAAGTCAAGGAGCAACCAGAAGCTGGGATAGAGGGCTTCCTTGGTGCCTTTAGTGGGAGCGTGATCCTGCTGACACCTTGATTTTGGAGTCCTAGCCTCCAGAAATGGGAGACAACACATTTCTGTTGTTTAAGCTATGAAATTTGTGGTACTTTGTTACCAGTAAATTTATATATGGGGGTTATTAGTGAACAAGAAAAAAGAAGTTACAATAGAATGATAAGGAAGTGGATCCAGATCTAATTGAAGTGGATCCAGAGAGAATAGGAGGGGAAAAATTGAACACAGTGTGTAGCTTCAAGTCATTTAGGGAGTTTTTCCTATAAAGGGGAGGAGAGAAATAGGGTGGAAGGTGGAGAAGCAAATAGCCTAAAAGGGGTTTGGTTTTGTTTTTTAAATGCGAGAAATAATACTAAGTCCAATGCTAATGGAAATGATTCATTAGAGAAGGAAAACTTTATCTTGTGTTAGAGCCAGGAGAAGCTCTGGAGCTATGTCCTTAGTTAGATGAAAGAGGATGGCACCTGATGCATAGGTGGAGATACTGCCTTTGGCTAGACAAGAGGATAGGTCATCATGAATGTCAGGAGAGAGTGAAGCATAAAGCATGGGTGCAGGGCTAGGGCACCTGGCTGGCTCAGTTGGTAGAGCATGTGATTCTTGATCTTGAGGTCGTGAGTTTAAACCCCAACTTGGACGTAGAGCTTACTTAAAAAACAAGAATACAAAAAAATAAAGCATTGGTGCAGGGGAGATGATAGTCTCTTTCATATCCTCCAATTTCTCAATGAAGTCAGAAGCAAAGTCATCAACTGAGAGTGAGGATATGGGAGGAGGTGTGAGAAGTTGGCAGAGAGAAAAAAATGAAATGGCAATTGGGAGTGTGGGAGGGAGAAGAAGCTTGTGGTAGTGATTCTTTTCATATACCATTGAAACTCATTTGCTACTCACACTTAGAATTTTCTCACCTAAATGTATAACAGAAATTGGTGTAATAAGTTTCTTTTTGGGCTTTTATGTGTCAGGTTCTGGTGTTGATAAAAGCAGAAACAATAACAATAATAAATATCATTACTGAGCGCCTATCATGTGCTTTGGGTGAAGCATTTCTTCCAATGATCTCTTCTAATCTTCACAGGAGCAAGGACATGGTAAGTTGCTCCCTGGCCCCCATTTTGTAGATGGAAAGGTTGAAGTTGGGGCTGGGGGTCCAGTAACGTGACAAGGCCACAGCTGTATAGCTAGTAAGCAGAGTTGGGATTCAAACCAAGACCTGTAACTCAAAAATCAATACGTTTAACCAGCAATTTATGCTAACTTTATAAACTAGATTTTCATCTTATTCTAAGTCCTGGAACAGATGATAGGAAAACGAGAATGATCTGTTCTTTGAAATCACAAAAACCTCACCAGAAAAAAAAAATTGGTTACGAAAATTCAATACTTAAAGTTGAAAAAAAAATAAAGAGATAATGGCTTGGTGTTGGAATAAACATATTTTAGCTGTAACTGCTTCTGCTTAAAACTATGAAGTCTTCAATGTGATAAATATTCTTAGGAAAGCATGTGAGTCATTACCACGAAATAGAAATCTAGCTCATCACCATGCTCTGTCTCCTATCATTTCTACCTCCACAATTATGTGGAACTGTCCTCTTTACTTCCATAGCCATTACCCTGGGCTAGGCTGTCATCATGTTAGTCTGGATGACTGCAATACTGTTGGAGAGTGGCCCTTCCCTGATTTCTTTCTTGTGTTATTTGTACTCATTTTGTACACAGCAGCCAGAGGGATTTATTTTCAAAATGGTCTGTGTATTTACTGTTTTACAACAGAATGCTTCCCAACACAAGACATGTTTGCCAAATATTCAGCAGCACAAAATAGTGCATGATGCTTAACTGCAAATGGAAAACATAATTTTTGAAAAATAAACACTTAAATACAATATAGGATCCTAAAAAAGACATTATACCAAGTGGTTTTTAATTTTCATAAACTGATCTTTCTTCTTTATTAGTCTTCAGTGGAATGTGATTTTTTTCCCAGACTACTCTTCCCAACTCCAAAACTACCCTTCAATATATAGGATCTATTATTCCAGTGGTTCTATAATGTATCATAACAGGTCTCATTTTCTAGTGCTTTCCTTAGCAGAAGGGAATGAGATAGCATATCATGAACATGATAACATATTTGTTCTGTCTTACTAATCTTTTCTCTCTGGGACCTACCACAGTGAGTAGCCCCTATTAAATGCTCAATAAATATCCATTGAATGTTATTAAATGAATACAACATTTGGTATTTTGTAGGAATAATAAAAAATTCTCTAAGCCATAAACTAAAGGCTTCAAGAAGAGTGCTTCTGTGTTTAGGTAATCACAGATTTCTTAAAATGTGATTTTTGATTTTTTTTTCTCTAAGTACTGATTTGCTTTTTCATTCTTGAGAGCTGATTTGCAATAATTTTCACTCATCATATATTTTTCCTTTTATCTAAAACTGTCAATTTTCTCTAAGTTTACCTTGAAGCATGACCAAAGACTGTCGAAGTCGGCTGTTTTCTTTCCGGGTGTTTGTTAGTTTTTGTTTCAGGCTTTTTATTTTTGTGCACAATTCCTCCTTTGACAATTCTGCTAAAGGCTCTTCATCCTCACTGGAGCTCTCACCAGGCAGAAAGGCATTTCCTGAATATGGGTCTCTCTAAAATACAAGGCAGGCACAACAAAAGAAGCTTCAAAGTGACTTTAATGGTTTATCCCATGTTCTGTATGCTGAAGGGACTTAAGCAGACCCATGAATCCCTCATCTCCCGGGCATTTCCTGCTCTGGATGAAGAGTTGTCCTACCTAGTGAACTAGCCTCAGCTTTGTCTTCCCCCCTCCAGGGAAGCTCAGAAAAGGGAAGACATCAAAGTTTCATGCACACATCTGACACATAGCAGAAATCAGGATTCTGTCTAACTTCAGTGAAGAATATAAAGTAGAAAAATGGTATAACAGAGAAGAATCAACCAGACTGCCATTCAGATCTTTGTAACTCATCCCCACCCTCCATTTCTCCCCTAACTTTTCACTCACAGCCTCTCTGTTGAGACTGAGAAATCTGGGGTTTATTGCATCAGAGAAAAGAGAGAGAAGATTCACCTAGAACAAAGCATTCATGCTTTCCTTTTAGTTTTAGAAATAATTTTTAAGGTCAATAGCAAGACAATAGTCTAAAAACATGCATTTGAGTTGCAAAACCCAGGCTGTGTTGAGACAGAAAAGGATTTACTCAAATTACTAAGCTTGTGTGTGTGTGTGTGTGTGTGTGTATACATATATATGTAAAATCAGAGCATAGAATGGAATTTATAAGATCCAAAGGCTGGAGTATAAAGTTTTTATTTTTAATTTTTATTTTATTTATTTTTTTAAAAGATTTTATTTATCCATTTGAGAGAGAGAGAGCACAAGTAGTGGGGAGGGGCAGTGGGAGAGGGAGAAGCACACTCCCTGTTAAGCAGGGAGTCCAATCCAGGGCTTGATTCCAGGACCCCAAGATCATGACCCAAGCCAAAGTTATACACTTAACCTCCTGAGCCTCGCAGGCAGCCCTGGAGTATAAAGTTTTTTAAAAATAAACTTTAGAGTAGAAGAGATAATGTTATGACATAAAGAAAGTTTCTGTTGCACAGGAAGGGAAGAGACATTCTGGTGCTAGGAGAAGCCTGGAAAATAAGGAGTTGGGATGGCAGGAAATCAGATTTAAGTGTTTTTGCTCTTCCTGACCCCACTGTTTGGGGGGAAGGTAGATGGGCAGGGGCAAGGGTATATGATAGAAACATCCAGATAAATGAAGAACAATTCTAGAACAACAGGGTTGTCTCCTTGCTTCTCAGTGCATTAAAAACTCCCTAAAGAGGGATACCTGGGTGGCTTAGTCAGTTAAGCATCTGCCTTCGGCTCAGGTCATGATCCCAGGGTCCTGGGATTGAGTCCTGTATTGGGCTCCTTGCTCAGCAGGGAGACTGTTTCTCCCTCTGCCTGCCACTTCCCCTGCTTGTGCCCACTCTCTCTCTCTGACAAATAAATAAATTCTTTAAAAAACAAAAAACCCAACTCCTTAAAGAGGTCCCATGTCCAGCATTAACATCAGGGCAATATGGTGCCTCTCTGGATCATAAATTAGAAATGGCCAAAATTAATATCTAGATAGCTGGATAAGAGAAAGCAGCCAGACTCTCCAGAGTTCTTGAAAAGCAGCTAGAGAATCCAAATAGTCCCTGTGTCCTGGTCAGGAGACAGGTAAGTGCTGAGGAAACTGGTGAAATAGAAATAGTTTAGTGTGTAGACAGTGAGTCCACACAATGCCAGAACCTTGTAGAAGATGGCATTGGGCCCCACCCCTGCTGGCAAAGAAAGCCTCTGCAGACAACGGGGTTGAAGGAAGAAGAGGCCAAGACTCACTAGCAGAGCATAAGCAACACATATAAGAGATACTCCCTGAAGTGCTAGGCCCTGGGGAACAGGGGACACTGCACAGCAGAGCACTACAAGACCTCTTCTTCATAAGGCTGTTATTGTTAACAGCAAGAGAAGTAGCTGACTTTCCTAAAACAGAGAAACAGACACAGAGTTAGACAAAATGAAGAGACAGAGAGGAATATGTCCCAAATGAAAGAACAGACCAAATCATAGCAAGAGACCTAAGCAAAACAGATATAAGTAATATGCCTGATAGATATTTTAAAGTAATGATCATAAAGATATCACTGGACTTGAGAAAAGAGTGGAGGACATCAGTGAGACCTTTAACACAGACATAAAAAAAGAACCAATCAGAGATCACGAACACAATAAATGAAATTTAAAATACACTTGATGGTTGGGGCACCTGGGTGGCTCAGTTAGTTAAGTGTCTTCCTTCGGCTCAGTTCATAATGCCAGGGTCCTGGGATCAAGCCCCATGTCTGGCTTCCTGTTCAGTGGGGAGTCTGCTTTTCCCTCTCCTTCTGCCCTCCCCCTGCTCGTCTACTCTCTCTCTCTCAAATAAATAAAAAAATCTTTAAAAAAATATACTTGATGGAATAAATAGCAGACTAGGTGAAGCAGAGGAATTAATTAATGATCTGGAAGACAGAGTAATGTCTTCCAAAGTAACCAAGCTGAGCTAAGGAGAGGAAAGAAAATTATGCAAATTGAGAATAATCTTAGGGAAATCAGTGACTCCATCAAGCATAATAACATTTTCATTATAGGGATCTCAGAAGAAGAAGAGAGAGAAAAGGGGGCAGAAAATTTATAAGAAGAAATAATAGCTGAAAACTTCCCTAATCTGGGGAAGGAAACAGATATCCATGTCCAGAGATCCCCCTCCTCCACCCCCCCGCCCAATTCAACCCAAGGAAGTCCACACCAAGACACGTAGTAATTAAAATGAGAGAAAGTAATGATAAAGAAAAATATTTCAAAGCAGCAAGAGAATAGAAGACAGTTACATACAAGGGAAACTCCATAACATTGTTAGTGGATTTTTCAGCAGAAACTTTGCAGGCCAGAAGGAAGCGGCATGATATTTTCAAAGTGCTGAAAGGGAAAAATCTGCAGCCAAGACTACTCTATCCAGCAAGGCTATCATTCAGAATAGAAGGAGAGGTAAAGAGTTTCTCAGAAAAAAAAAAAAAAAAGGGAATTTGTGACCACTAAAGCAGCCCTACAAGAAATATTAAAGAGGACTCTTTGAATGGAAAGGAAAGACCATAAATGAGAGTATGAAAAGTAAAAAATACAAAAGCAGTATAAGAAGTATTTTTGTATAAACCAGTCAAGGGTATTCATAAAATGAAAGGATGTAGAATATGATACCATATACCTAAAATGAGGGGAGAAGTGTAAAGAATGGTTTCAAAATTAAGCAATCATCAACCTAATATAGACTGTTCCATGCAGAAGGTGTTATATGCAAACCTAATGGTAACCACAAGTCAAAAACCAGGAAGATATGCAAAGAATAAAGAGAAAGGAATCCAAGTATATCAGGCCAACAAACCATGAAAGAGGGCACCAGAAGAAAGGATCAGAGAAAACCTATAGAAACAACCACAAAACAAATAACAAAATGTCAATAAATACATATCTACAAATAATTACTTTGAATGTAAAGGAACTTTTTAAAAAAAATATTTTATTTATTTATTTGAGAGAGAGAGAGAGAGCATGAGCAAGGGGAAAGAGTAGAGGGAGAGGGAGAAGCAGACTCCCCACTGAGGAGGGAGCCTGATGTGGAACTCGATCCCAGGACCCTGTGATCATGACCTGAGCTGAAGGCAGATGCTTAATCAACTGAGCCACCAGGCGCCCCTTGAGTAGTCAGTTTAGACCCAGAGATAGAGGCTGCATGTTGAGTAAGGTAGACAAGCAAGATAAGAGTGATCCTCAACATTGTGGAGCTGCCATAGTAAACCCCAACTGCCCTTGCTGTTATGTGAAAGGGAAGTAAACGTATTTGGGTCTTTGTGATAGCCTTTGAAACACACATCATAACTAATGTGGGTTTTGGTATCCAGAAGCAAGATATCCAAAACCTGACATATGTTTGAATTACTTAGAGACCAGGTGGTGGGCCAAAAAAGCAAAGATATAACATTGAAAAGCTGTTGACTCTTGCTCGACCTTGGTGACATATTTGGTAAAACTGTCACCTGGAATACCTTGGAAGTCAGATCATGTGCTTACTGAGTCTGGAAAAAAGAAGGACAGTGTGTACCAGAGATTTCTTGTCAGTGACAGCCAGTTTGCAGAGATGGAAGGTTTTCTCCTTCCACCTACATTTAGATTGCAGCCTGTAATCTAAATTTACTGGTAATCAGTGAAAAAGCAATTTACCTTTACATCTAAATAGCAGGAGGTAAGACTGTGATCTCAAGGCTTTCTCAAGAGCTTCTCTTGATATCCATTGAGATCCATCCCAATGGTAAGCATCAACTTCAGTGTGTTGCCTTCAAGCTTATTGTTTCACGTGGCCATTAGGTAACTGCCATAAGTTGGAGAGAAAAGAGGCTGAGCGCAGAATCCATAATGAAAGAGGAGAGTTTTGGGGGCGCCTGGGTGGCTCAGTCATTAAGCATCTGCCTTCGGCTCAGGTTATGATCCCGGGGTCCTGGGATCATGTCCCACATCAGGCTCCCTGCTCAGTGGGAAGCCTGCTTCTCCCTCTCCCACTCCTGCTGCTTGTATTCCCTCTCTAGCTGTCTCTCTCTGTCAAATAAATAAATAAAATCTTTAAAAAAAAAAAAAAGAGGAGAGTTTCCAGGCTAATTTATGACCAATTAAGATCTCTGGCTTAGTTACTTGCCATGGAATGAAATAGAAAGTAGTTTGGAAAGCTATAAACTTTTTAAAGAAAACAAATTGCTAAAGAAATTACAACACTGGCCTGCAAGATCATGTGACTATTTTACTCCTCAAGGAACCACTGGGTCTCCCAAACCTGCACCATTAAATTGAAATAAGATGTCATTTTCTCCCGTCATTGCCAAAAAAAATGAAATATGAATATCAATGCTAAGTGTTGGTAGGGAAATACAAATAGAGGAGCCCCTCATGCCCTGCTTCTGGGCATATAGACATTCTGGAAAGCAGTCTTATAATATCTAGTCAAATGAACTAGAAACAAACATATAACTTATAAGCCACAAATCACCCTTCTATGTGTTTATTCCAGAGAAAACCTCATTTGTTTCTTAAAAAGACAGGTATGAGGAGATTTATTTTTTCATTGTTTGTAGTAGCAAGATGCTATAGGAAATTTAGGTGTTAATCATTGGAGAAAAGGATAAGTAAAATCTGGTGCTATGCAGTAGTTAGATACAATGGATCAGACATATAATAGCAATGTAAGTAGATGTTAAAAACAGAGCTGATTGAAAAATCAGAAACAGATTGAGGTATATATCATGATACCATGTACTACTAAATGATGTATCTATAAGGTTGTACAATGCAGTATGATCTGTAAGAAGGAAAAGGTTGGAAACAAGCCATATCCATCATAGGAGACTGGCTAAATAAAGACTGGTACATAGACACAGTGGAATAATATGGAGCTGTAAAAAAGAGAAAGTTCTTTATATACTAGTGGAAAGATCTTAAAAAAATGTTAAGTCAAAAAGCAAAGTACAAAGCAGCATATCTGGTAAGTTACTTTTTTGTGCAAGAGGGGACAAAAATATCTATTTTAATATTTGCTTTATTTGAACAAAGAAACACTATAAGGATGAACAAGAAAGCAATAAATGTGGTTACCTATGGTGGGTGGGTGGGAGGTGGGAACAGGGTGGATGGGAGACAGGGATGTGAGGGAGAATTTTCACTGTTTACCTTAAAATATATATATATATATATTTATATATTAATATATATATTTATATATATTAAAATATATACCTTTTGATTTTTTTAACTCAGAAAAGCTTTATTTTTTATTTAGCTTTCTGACTCTGTTCTTGTGCCTTCAACACTTTAACAATCATTTTCTGCTCAATAAAGTGCACTTAATCCTGTCATGCACACATTTAGCACACATGGAACCACCATGGGCCCTGCTGACATGTTTTTTTCATTTTAGAGAACCTCATAAGAACTTTAAAGATTTATTTATTTACTTGAGAGAGAGAGCACGCATGTGCGCAAGCCGGGGTGGGGGGAGGACAGAAGGGGAGGGAGAGGGAATCTCAAGCAGGCTCCTCACTGAAGAAGGAGCCCGACTCAGGCTTGATCTCAGGATTCTGAGATCATGACCTAAGCCAAAATCAAGAGTCAGACATCTAACCAATTGAGCCACCCAGGCACCCCTAGATCCTAGTAAGAACTTTAAGTCTCACAGCACAAACTCCTTAAAGATGGACGGAGAACACCCAACAAGCAAATTTTGCCAGTTTCCCAATCTTCTTGGTATAAAGGTAAACAGTTCTATTACCAGGGTTTTGGGAAAGCCTAGTTTTGCTAGGGGTGTATTGTATGATACCCTATGATAGGGTGTCAAATGCCGGACCATCCTTAATGCCTCTAGACACCATCCCTGGAAGATTAAAAAATATTTTAAACCATGAGAATGTATTTAAAAAAATAAGAATACATGCACATAGCAAACTACATGTATTACAAAGACATACACAAATGTATGTATTACAAAGACACACAAGTAAAATGAAAACAGGATAAACACATTATTGGGTTGTCCAAAGCATAAGAGGACAACAGGAGTGGGCGATTCAAATTAAAAAGGAATAAATCAATAAAAATAAGAAAGGAGCCCAGATCAAACGAGTGATGAACATGGGCCACAAACTGGAGTTAAAAAAGAAAAGAAACAGTAAATCTTAAAGAAGAGGTATTTCAATTTCTTCAGTACTTTTTGAGAGGAAAAATAGTTTCTGACAAGTTTGCTGCTCTTTCATTTCCCAGAATATGAGGGAAAGTTTGAACAATGGCATAATTGGCCATACTCAAATAGAAGCAGGTAAAATGTCTTTTGAGTATGTTTCTAACTCAACTTGTTCAACGTTACAAAGAGAACATGAAATTTTATTCCCTTGGTTGAACAAAGAATTAAAGGGAACAATAAGTTAATAGAAGAAGGGAAAGTACTAACTAAAAAATTATGAAAAGGATTTTGGAATTATGCTGGAGCTAGATAATAAAATTATATTAAGGTAACAGAACACCAACCTGTCCTTTATCCATGTCACTATTTGCATTCTCTGAGTCCATTGTCTCTGTTCTTTTCCTCTTTCCTTTTCTAAAAGCTTGGGTTTTGGTAATGTCATCTGTTTGCAAGATCTTCTGCATTTTCTCAAGTAGTTATCAAAGATTTTCTGAAATTGTAGGAAGAGGGAATGCCCATGTAGATGATGCTATTCTGAACGTAGCCCCAAAATTAATGTTTTTCCTTAAAAACAAAAACAAAAAAAGATACATAATGTATTTACAACTATATGTTTGTTTCATAATGGCAGTAGCCACTCAAGTAAAGTTCTTTTACTAAATGCTTTCTATCTTTCTCCTGCTGACCAATTTTGTACACATTTTCATTTGATTCAATATCTTTTTTTTTTAAGATTTTATTTATTTATTTGACAGAGAGAGACACAGGGAGAGAGGGAACACAAGCAGGGAGAGTGGGAGAGGGAGAAGCAGGCTCCCTGCTGAGCAAGGAGCCTGATGCAGGGCTCGATCCCAGGACCCTGGGATCATGACCTGAGCCGAAGGCAGATGCTTAACAACTGAGTCACCCAGGTGTCCCCATTTGATTCAATATCTTTCAATTTCATCATCATCATGAGGATGTCTTGTTTCAATGATGTGCCTGGTATGCAGTGATTTTATAAAATGAAGTGTGAAAATTTTTCATCTTCACAAGTTTTTTCTTGTCAGTCAGTTATAAGGAGTCTAAAAACCAACATATAAACGTAAATTTATGCAGGCAGTATTTCACAGGACCAAAGTTATAAAAGGCATTAATAATAGTAGATCTCATCAGGATCAAAGTATTCCAAGGGAGATCAATAAAAATTGCTTAGAAGTTTGTTTTGTTTTTTCTGAAAACTCTATAGTTTTGAGGTGGAAGATTTTGCTTGGTGTAAATTTAAGAATTTACCATAAAGAATGGAAGAAAAATATACCTCAAAAGCAAAGATACATTTCATAAAAAATTTTAAGGGATAATCATTTTTCAAAACCTGAAAAGCAGATGATAATTCTTAGGTAGAACAGGGTTGAAATGATCAAATTTAATTTTTGATATGCACAGATGGTGTAGTACATTTGGTCTTAGCATCCTTATTACTCGCACATATTGGTTTGTTTCTATGAAGAGACATTTAATTATAAATATCTTTAAATACAGAAGGGGCTGAACTTAAAGGGACTTCAAGAAATATGTAGACTATTGAGTAGAAGGTAACGTATGCTCCTTACCAAAGTATACTAAATAATTCTTTTAGAAAATATGGCACTTTTACCTACTTAAAGAGAAGTCCTCATTCTTTACTCCAAACATGAAATAATATTTGGAATTGTCTTGCCAAAATTGCTTGTTGTGACTCTTTAAAAACTTACTTTGGGTTTTATTTATTTATTTATTTTTAAAGATTTATTTATTTGACAGAAGAGAGCACGAGAGAGCACAAGCAGGGGGAGCAGCAGAGGGAGAGGGAGAAGCAGGCTCCCTGCTGAGCAGGGAGCCCAATCCAGGACTCGATCCTAGGACCCTGAGATCATGACTTGAGCCGAAGGCAGACGCTTAACCGAATGAGCCACCCAGGCGTCCCTGGGTTTTTAAAATAAATGAATAATATTTCAGCTCATACATGGAATTGAACTGTCATATCTGACTCACAAATATCAGGGATTTTACCTAGCATCAAGCTTTATTAATAATTTTAATGATACAAGCAATCAAGAGGCACAGGTCAAGTAGGGAGAGGTTTAGGGCATCCTGCTGGCTTTGTAGGTCCTTCCTTCTCAGATCACATAGGTACTCTGTGGTCTAGAAGAAGTGAGGCCTCTAAATGAGGTTTGAGGGTCACCTCACACAGTGGGGAGTGTATAAGTTGTAACACATCTCCATTTTATATCTCCATTTTATACCTCAGAGTTGTATGGCTTGCATGACCTTTTCTAGGAAGTTATAAATCCATAGGTTCTAGGTATGTTTGCCTAAGCAATCCTAAATCAGGGCTATATAATTTAGAACATTCCATAGATAAAAACTTCACTCCTAACAAATATCATTAATCCATTTACCCAGAGCAAGGTCGACAAACAATTTCTATAAAGGTCGCATAGTAAACATTTTAGGCTTTGCAGGTCAAGAGGCAAAATTGAGGATATTATGTAATTCTTAAATACCAAAAAAGAAAATAAGTTTTTACAAAATTTTATTCATAAAATTGAAAATATACTATTAATAATTGAATACAACTTTTTGTAACACAGTTCTACTAATGAGAATAGAATAGAATTAAAAAAAAAACATCTTGTTTAATTGGGGTTCAAAGTTTTCCCCACTGTCAAAATACATTTCCAAGTATTCATTTGTTAATACTGACCTGCAATGAGATTATATGTATTCCATATTTGAAAATGTCTTTCACACCGTGCTTGCTTCGGCAGCACATATACTAAAATGTCTTTCACACCAACAGGTATTGCCATATATTGATAGTAATCCATGAGTTTATAATTTTCTTAATTGAGATAAAATTCACATAACATAAAATTCACCATTTTAACCATTTTAAGTATATGTTCACTGGCTTTTTAGTACATTCACAATATTGTACAATCATCACCAAGAAAGTTCATACCTCCCAATATAAGTTAATAATTTTAATTGAGAATATTCACCTCTTAGTAGACTTTTATAGAATTCTATTAAATTTGTTTGATATTTGCCATTTTAGTGTGCCATTCCATTGCTGCAATTAATTACTTCCAATTAAAGGTTAGATAGAAGCTCCTCATTGCCCAGTTAAATGTATTTTTTTAGATTTCTTTATTTATTTTAGATAGAGAAAGAGAGAGAGGGAGTAGGGGAGAGGGGCAGAAGGAGAGAATCTTTAAATAGACTCCCTGAGGGGTGCAGAGCCCAGGAAGATGCTGGGCTCGACCTCATGACCCATGAGATCATGACCTGAGCTGAAACCAAGAGTGGGATGCTTAATGCACTGAGACATTCAGGTACCCCTTAAATGTATTTTGGAATAGGAAAATTTTCTTTGTATTTGCATTAAAGTCTGAAACACAATACTAGAACTGTAGCTTGAACTGGGGTACATCTGGTACAAATTTGACTGGAGATGAACATCTCAATTCTTGTTATAACTTTTGGCATCAGGGGAAGTATATAAAGCAGCCTGAGACATTACTTATGAGTGACATATTAGTTGTTATTGAAATGACTTTACCTCGGTGTAATTTTTGCATATAAGTACTTGTTTTGTCTTGTAATTTTGTCTTGTAGTTTGTTAATGAATTCATTAAGAAACATTATCAAGTCTGTTACAAAAGGTAATTTCCATTAGCCATTCAGTGTTCCAAAAGCCACTCAGCATTCCATAGGAGTGGTTGAGGGCAGTTCTCATTCCCAGAAATTTCAGTCTTGGTCCTGAGCTCACACATTTGCAGTGAGACTTCACCACTGGTAGTTATGGAAATGTTGTATAGCAGGGCAAGTCAGAATACTCAACTTCTATTTCTGAAAAAATTCATGGAACTGATGATGGTCAAATCCACAAGAAGGAAGTTCACCATTGACACTATTGCTTCAATAATGATAATGATATTTTCAGAAATTGCAAGGTGATCTTAAAATTTATATGGAAATGCAAGAGATCGACAATGGCCAAAACAATCTTGAAAAGGAAGGAATTTGGAATACTCACAATTCCCAATTTTAAATCTTACTACAAACCTATAGTAAGCAAAACAGTGTGGTACTGGCATAAGGATAGACATATAAATCATTAGAATAGAATTGAGAGTCCAGAAATAAGCCTTTACATTTATGATCAATTGATTTTTGACAAGTTTGCAAAGAAAAGTAAGTGAGGAAAGAAGAGTCTTTGCAGCAAATGGTGCTGAAACAACTGAATATTCATATGCAAAAGAGCGAATCCTACTTCACAGTATATGCACAAATTAATTCAAAATTTACATTTAGATCATAGACCTAAATGTAAGAACTAAAACTATAAACTCTTAGAAGCAAACCTAGGAGTAAATTTTATGATCTTGGGTTAGGCAATGATTTTATAAATATGACAACAAAAGTGTTATTCACAAGTTAGACTATCAAGAAAGTAAAAAAGGCAACCCACACAATGGAAGAAAATATTTGAAAATAAATCTCATAAGGGGCTTGTATACATGATATATAAAGAACTCTTACAATGCAATAATAAAAAGACAGCCCAGTTTTTTTAAATGGACAAAGGATTTAAACAGGCATTATTTCAAAGAAGATACACAAATAGCCAATAATCACATGAAAAGATGCTTAATATCATTAATCATTACAGAAATGCTCATAAAAACTATGATGAGATGTCACTTCATACACACCAAGATGGCTATCAACCAAAAAGACAGATAAAAACAAGTGTTGGTAAAGATGAGAGGACATTGGAACCCTTATACATTGCTGGTGGGATTTTATTTTATTTTATTTATTTTATTTTATTTTATTTTATTTTTTAAAGATTTTATTTATTTGACAGAGAGAGCACAAGCAGAGGGAGAGAGAGGGAGAAGCAGCCTCCCTGCTGAGCAAGGAGCCAGATGTGGGACTCGATCCCAGGACCTGGGATCATGACCCAGGCTGAAGGCAGCTGCTTAACTGACTGAGCCACCCAGGCGTCCCATGCTGGTGGGATTTTAAAATGGTGCAGGCATTTTGGAAAAAAGTTTGGGAGTTCCCCAAAAAGCTAAACATTGAATTATCCTGTAACACATCAGTTCTACTCCTAAGTATATACCCAAGAGAAATGAAAACATATATCCATGCAAAAACTTGTAGACAAATGTGCATAGTTATATTATTCATAATAGCTAAAATGTAGAAAATCCCAAATGTCTATCAACTCATGAAGAGATAAATAAAATGTAGCATCCTTAGAGTGAAATATCATTCAGCAATGAGAAATAAAGTTCTGGTACATGTTAAAACATGTATGAGCTTTGGAAACATGCTAAGTGGAAGACACCAGTCACAAAAGATCACACATTATGTGATTCCATTTATATGAAATGTCAAAAATAGAGACAGAAAATTTATAGAGACAGAAAATAGATTGATGGGTTCTTAGGGGTAAGAGATTGTGGGGGTGGGGAGTAGGTATGATTGCTAATGCATATAAGAATGTCCTTTCATTTAGAGAGAACAAATATGTTTCTTAAAAAGTGGATTGTGGTGATGGTTGCACAACTCTGTGAATATACAAAAATATTGAATTGTACACTTCAAATGGGTGAATTGCATGGTATGTGCATAATATTTCAATAAAGCTATTTAAAAAAAGATGTAGTAAGTTCAAATGTTTTCTGCAAAGTACCTGCTGATAAATAATAGAATGAATAACAGTAGGCTTTAAACACCTTATATTTTCACAAGTTTTGTAAATTTGTCCGACTAAACGCTTTTCTGCTCCACACACATTTTTACCACCATTGGTTGTAACACATCTTAGTAGATTCCACTTCAGGTTGTATTGAATCATTGTTTTCTCAACTCCTTTGAAAATACTGTCTCCTGTAGTTGTTTCACAAAGACTATAGAGGCTAATTTGTCAGTCACTCTAAACTCAGCAATTACTCCCAAATAAACAAGAACAACTGAGTGGTATCAGTAGCATCTGTTGACTCATCAAGCACCAAGAAAAACTCAAAGTCATTTGCCCTGTTTTTAAATTGATTATTATGTTGTTCCTGATGTTCTCAGTTCTTTGAGCAACTGCTTTTGCTGAAAGTCTAATGATCTTAAGTAAGTTTATTTTTTTTTCAGGTCCATGTCTTTAGCTACTGCAATCAAGCATGATTTAATTAACTCACTATCTGTTAATGGTTTTCCTTGTGTGGCTAACAAATGAACCACTCAGAAACTTATTTCAGATGCAGACTCACTTTCATTTCATTTCATTTTGTTTTGTTTCATTTGTTTGTTTAGTAAGCTCTGCGCCCAATGTGGGGTCTGAACTCATGACCCCAAGACCAAAAGTCGCATGCTCCACTGACTGAGCCGGCCAGGCACCCCCATTTCTTATTTTTGTGAAGAAATTCTACTGGGACGAGATATTTCATTTTGCTTTATTTATTTATTATTTATTTATTTATTTATTTATTTATTTTTACAGTTGCTGTCCTGTGAATTGGAAATATTGTGATGAGTGCTTAGTTTGGTAATATTGACACATATCATGTTCTTTTAGCACACTTACGGTATCTCTGGATCATAAACACAAGGCTTTGCCACCTGATTTGACAACAAAATAAGCCCGTGGCTTTAAAAGCATGAAATACAGTTTTCTCTTTTTTTTTGTTTTTTGACATGATTGGCATGCACCAGTAATAAAAAAATAAAATAAAATGCCACAGTGTGATAATATGCATGACACTGAAACACTGTGAAGTTATCGTAACTGCATTACTGTGATTTGTGGGGCCCTGAGCAGCAGTACAAAGTGATAAGATTGCCTCATACGGTTTCTGTCACAACTACTCAAGTCTGCCCTCATAGCATGAAAGCAGCCATAACAAGATGCAAAAACCTAAGTGTGGGTATGTTCCACTAAAACTATTTATGGACACTGAAACTTTAATTTTACAAAATTTTCACATATCATGGCATGTTGTTCTTATATTGATTTTTTTCGACTATTTAAAAATGTAAAGAACATTCTTAGCTTGCATGCTGCATAAAAACAGGTGGCAGGCAGATGAGCAGTAGTTTGCTGAACCCCATGGGGGCTCAGTTATCATACTTAAATGGAGTTTAAACCGTATCATCTGCTTTCTTTTTGTTCATCTTCATTTCTTTTCCTGCAGAGCAAGTCAGCTGCTTTAACTTCTTTTGCCTCAATGCCTTACTTCATTGTACATTACTACTAATAAATTAAGAACAGTACTTGAGAGACATAATATACAGCAGGTAAGATCCTACAGCAAATTATTATTATTTGATAAAGTTGAATTTTGCCAGATTTAACTGATAGGGACCTGTTAAGTCCCTATCATTTAGTGATGGTGACAGATGCCAGACTCCTAGGTCACTGGGGTTGAGGATAACCCCCGGGGTGGAGGGAAGGGAATAGGGAGTTATTGTTTAATGGGTATAGAGTTTCGGTTTTGCAAGATGAAAAGGGTTCTGGAGATGGATGGGGGTGATGGTCGCACAACAATGCCCCTGAATTATACACCTTAAAATGGTTAAGATGGTAAATTTTATGTTATGTGTTTTTACCACAATAAGAAAATTGGAGAAAATTAGTTTATAAAAATGTTGTTTTTGTAATATCCCTACCTGTACTAAAATCTTAGTTACAGAGCAAATCTCAAGTTTCTTCAAAAACACGCAATTCTTTCAAGACTGACCAGCAGGGACATATCTAACCTCTTTTATTTATTTATTTTTTTTTTAAAGATTTTATTTATTTATTTGAGAGAGAGAGAATGAGAGAAAGCACATGAGAGGGGGGTGGGTCAGAGGGAGAGGCAGACTCCCTGCCGAGCAGGGAGCCCGATGCGGGACTCGATCCCAGGACTCCAGGATCACGACCTGAGCCGAAGGCAGTCGCTTAACCAACTGAGCCACCCAGGCGCCCTCTAACCTCTTTTAGAATGACTACTTTTCAGTAGACTTCAGGCCAATATTCTGTTAAAACATCCACAAATAGATGATTCAATGTTTATACTACCTGCTAATTAACAAATTCAGAAAGGATGTTGTGAACTTGGTAATGTATTAAATACTCCTCTTAGTTCCTAATAGTAGAAAATTCACCATGTAGTTATCATCCCCTCTTTATTTTTTGCTAGCAGACAGCGTTTCATTAATTCCCAAGGTAGTACTTGTAGGATGTGAAATTAAACATAAACACAGCCATGAGAACACCCATGATATGTGTTTGGTTGGATAATATAAGTCAGCGGCTTTCAACCATTTTTTGGCAGTTCACAGTGAAAAATACAGTTTACATTTTGATCCAGGAAATACACACACAAAACTAAAACAAAACTTCATGAAACATTCTTACCCTTACTACATGTGATGCACTCTCTCAGTTTCTCTGTTGCTCCTGACCTGGCAAGGTGCTAAATGACCCAGCTTTTGTCTTAACTGCAGTTAGGGTGACCGGTTTACTTTCATCTTGATATATTCAGGAAGAAGACTTCTATAGCAGAGAGGTATTAGCACAGAAATCAGAGGCTGGGAATGGTGGAAGACAATCTTTACCTGCTCCACAATGTCATTTATCTCCACCAATTGTCTACGAAAAGCCTGTAGCCATGTGTGGAATTGTCTGAAAGCTTGTACAAGAAAGTATATGCAAAACTTAAAGAGACTCTGGACGAGTTCTCCTGTGGTTCTAGGGCCTCCAAAATATTTTCTAAGAAATACCAGTTTTTGTGAGTAGTTTTTCCTTGTCTATTTTTCTGTTACCATCCTCCCTGCACCCCCACCAGCCCTCGGTATTGATGCGACCTTTCCCCATTTATCAGAAACATAGATGCCAAGTTAAACATAAAGAAAAGTAAGAATCAATTAAAAGTTCTATTTTAGAATAACTATAAGTCATGTAAATCATCTTCCATTTCACATTTTCTTGATTAACGCAGGACATTCTATTCATCTTGAAAGTTGAGGGCAAGATGAGATCATTATGCTTTTTGCTTTAAGTAATTGTACTCTAGAACATTAAATTTTAGACCAACTTCCAAAATTCACGAAATGTAATAGTTCTGATGCAAGAATCAATGACTATGCATTAAAAATGAGGAGTGAGGGCGCCTGAGTGGCTCAGTTGGTTGGGCGACTGCCTTCGGCTCAAGTCGTGATCCTGGAGTCCCGGGATCGAGTCCCGCATCGGGCTCCCTGCTCGGCGGGGAGTCTGCTTCTCCCTCTGACCCTCCTCCCTCTCATGCTCTCTGTCTCTCATTCTCTCTGTCTCAAATAAATAAAAATAAAAATCTTTAAAAAAAAAATGAGGAGTGATTCAACTTTTGAATATTAATTTATCATATCAATTATAACATGAAAGGAGAAACCAATTTCTCTTTGAAATATCTGCCCCATTATACCCTATATTAATATATATTAATGAAATAGTTGGTTACCATTTAGATAGTCTCTATTATTTTTGTACCTTTATAGTCTCAAAAGCTGAGGTCTAAACATAATGTGCTGAGTCACATATTTCAGATAATTTACTTAATAAATCACCTTAAGTGGTTTGCCCCCTCATCTACTACCAATAATTTTCTCACTCTAATTTTCTTTCATACCATGTTAAAGCAACATAAAGCAAAATAAAAAAAAAGCAATGATCAGCTACATTTCACATTTTTTTATTAAGTTATTTCTCTACCTCCTATATATAGGTCATTAGAAAAATACATTCATGTGTCTTTATGAGTGACAGTATTTTTCTTCAATAGATTCATAGAATAATGAAGATGGGAGGAAATGTAAGAGACCATCTCCTCTCTGTTACCTGTATTGCCAAGCCTGGGTGTGGGCAGCCATAAGGCAAGTCAGGACTAGAAATTTAGAAAAGGTTGGAGAATGCAAGTATTGATGGAAAAAGGAAGCCCAAGGAAATGGAATGGATCTACTTAATCCAGCTGAAGTCTAGAAAGCTACCTAAAAGCAAGGAAGGATAGATGAATACAGTGAGTTCAAAGTGAGGGAGCCAACCTCAAGGTTCAGGAGTGTCAAAGACTGAGAGGAACAGGGAGCTCAGAGGTGGTGGCATTTTGGGACAAGGTTGTGAATTCTTGATTCCATAGTAGAGAGATGGCTCAAACAGCCAAGGGAGGCAGAACCTCAGGCAGATATACCTCCTGTTCACAGAAAGAAGGGGGAGACTAAACTTGTCCTCCTACCAAAGGATTGAAAGCTTAGTGAAATACCTTTTTTTTGTTTTCTTGCTATGTAGGTCACTCGAGAGACTCTTCCAGTCTGAATCTTTTGTGAATATATTAGATGATAAAGCAGGGTCACACAGGACCTAGAATCAATCAAACTGTCCGGATCCTTAACCATAGATCCAATACTTCCTAATCACGTAACATTTCTGTCTCTGTTTCCCCATCTGTGAATAATAACAGTACCCTATCATGAGTTGATATCATAGGTATATTAATAGCATATTCATTATTTTATTTATTTAGTTTATTAATAGTAGTATTTTTATTAGTAACTGAAGGAAAAAGACCCAGATCCCCCTTATACAAGCTTAGATCAAACATGTAGTGTGTGTGTATGTGTGTATGGTGGGGGGGGGTGTTTACAAGCAGCCGTGGTGGGGGAGGCATTAAGAAACATAGTTAATTAATCTGGATGCCTATGATGCTATATTAGACAAACCACAGTCTTACTTAAAAATATAAAGACAGGGCGCCTGGGTGGCTCAGTTGGTTGAGCGACTGCCTTCGGCTCAGGTCATGATCCTGGAGTCCCTGGATCGAGTCCCGCATTGGGCTCCCTGCTCGGCGAGGAGCCTGCTTCTCCCTCTAACCCTCCCCCCTCTCATGTACTCTCTCTCTCTCTCATTCTCGCTTTCTCAAATAAATAATAAAATAAATCTTTAAAAAAAAATATAAAGACAAATTATTAGGGCTATCCATTTTTTTAAAAGTAGGCTCATACCAACATGGGGCTTGAACTCAAGACCCTGAAACAAGAGTTGTATGCTCCACCGACTGAGCCAGCCAGGCACCCGAAGAGCTATCTTTTTTAGGAAAGACAGTCAGATGGTCTCTAATAGAGGCCTTTTTCCAAAGTGGGACTCTGCTTAGCCCCCCCAAACTTGTTTAGCTTCCTAGAGGTGCTGAGTTGAATTTACCCAAGTGATAGTGATGGGGCAATGAAATAATAAGAATGGATCCATAATTTTTCAACAAAAGAAGTCTTGCTGCATTGAAGGATAGTGGAAGTGGTCTAGGCAAATCCTTCATAGGCTAAAAGGGAGGAGCAGATCCCTCGTGTGCTGGGAAACAGTTGATATACTGCTGGAGTGTCTGGTTGGCCCTCATTCATCTGGTTTGGGTTAGTCTAAGGACAGTCAGAAGAGAGATAGGGTAGCTGCCCAGCAAACCTAACTGGGAGGAATTCCTTTAGGGGTGAGGCTACAGTGGGCAGGGAGGCAGTGTAAATGAAAAGCATGCAACAGAAACTGTATGGTTTTTGAAGTGCTGGAGAATCGTGATGGCATTTGCCATCTTGGGGGAAATTCTATATCTCTAAGCCTCAAGGTCCTTATCTATAAAGAGATGAGTAGTACTTACCCATGGTTGCTGTGAGGATTAAATGAGTAAATGTATGTAAAAACATTTAGCAGAGGGCGCCTGGGTGGCTCAGCTGGTTAAGCGACTGCCTTCGGCTCAGGTCATGATCCCGGAGTCCCTGGATCGAGTTCCGCATCGGGCTCCCTGCTCGGCAGGGAGTCTGCTTCTCCCTCTGACCCTCCCCCCTCTCATGTGCTCTCTCTCTCATTCTCTCTCTCTCAAATAAATAAATAAAAAATCTTTAAAAAAAAAAAACATTTAGCAGAAATTTAGCAGAGAATAGATACTCAGCAAGTGTTAGCTACTACTAAAACAACTTGATAGTCCACCCCAGGATAATCATTCAGTAACGAGGAAGCTCAGGACATGGTGTCCCATGCTGTTTGAGTGAGAGGGAGAGAGAGGTGGATAAGATTATACCAACCAACTCCCAGGGTGCTGCTGCTGGTGCCCCTTAATCTAGGCACTAAGACCCAGACTTCAACAGCTCACAGGTGGCAGACCGCCAGGGGGTCTGGTACACTACTCGCAGTCCTACAGTGTCTTCTCAAGGTGGATTCCTGCCTCATTTCAAATGGCCACAAAATGAAATTGTGCAAAGAATGGTGCTAACTAGAGCGAAGAGTCTGAGCCACTCAATAAATGGCGTCAAAGTTGGTCTCTGTGTGGAACGCATGAATGTTGTGCCACTAAACCCTTCACAGGCTAGAGGGTCAGCAGGGAACTTGGAGGAAATAGAACCAGCCAAACCGAGAGATCAGAACACCCCTGGAAACTGGGCCTGCCCACTGGAGTGAGAAAGTCACATGATGAAATAATAAGCCTCATGATGTGGCAGAATGGGATCACAGTGATAAGACAATGAGATCCAATGTTCTGAAAATATGGTGGTGGGGTGGAGTCAAGGTTCATAAGTATGGCAAGTGTGGGAAGCTAGAGATACAGGTGGATGGAGCTGAGCATTTGGCATGGACAGGAGGTCTTCCATACCAAATAAAGGAATTATCCTGGTGGGATTGAGGGCCCCAGTTACCAAGTCTCTGTAGAAGGATGAATGGTGAAAAGCTTCATAGACTGTGGCTTGAGGCAGGATTTAGGAAAAGTAATTGCTACATTTGCCAGGATGTCTAGGAGTAGCTTTGGGGAGCCTGATATTAAGTCCTTCTGCCTTTCTTTTAAGCCTTAAGACTATGGACTCCTTGCAGACTCTGAGCTCAAGACCAAATTTTAGTACCAGTGTTTTTGGGTCAGAATGGGTTTATGCATCCAAATATCTAGATATAAATTGGGATGCTTAACTGGTCTGAAGGTAGCTCAGGAATCAAGTTAGCCCTTACCATGACAGCAGTCTGTGGAAGTGGTCCTAGATAGTTAACACAGTCTTCCTTTTCAGGGTTAGAACAATATCTCAATGAGAGTTAACCTTAGGGAACTCATTTTTCTCTTTCCTAATCTGTTCAAAGTTGCAAGAGGACAGGAAACTCACAGCACATCATCTCCAGTTAGTCTCAGGGTGGACAGCATTTGCCTGCATTTGGGAGATGTCCCAGAACTTTTATGTATTAGAGTTGAGAAATTCCTCTGCTCATGCTAAGACTCTTCTCCCAGTCTCAAGGAGGTACCTAGGTGATGCTAATGTTGATGGACTGAGAGAAGCATTTGATACTGCAGAAGCCTTGGAATCTGTATGGATCTGTATGGTTCCGATAATTCTCTCTCTCTCTCCCTCTCCCTCTCCCCCTCGCTTCTTTCCTCCCTCCCTCTCTCTCTATTTTGTTCTTTTTTTTTTTAAGATTTTATTTGTTTGCCAGAGAGAGAGAGAGAGAGAGAGCACAAGTGGGGGGCGGGGCAGCAGGTAGAGGGAGAAGCAGGCTCTCGGCTGAGCAAGGAGCCCAGTGCGGGACCCCATCCCAGGACCCTGGCATCATGACCTGAGCTGAAGGCAGACGCTTAACCAATTGAGCCACCCAGGCATCCCTCTCTTTTGTTCTTAATAACTCTTTAAGAACTTGATGAAAACTATGGACCATGGTCCCCAAAAGAGACCCACATTTTTATATATAATTTCAGGATCCTAGAAGTCCATTCATTAATTCCAAGTCCATTAATTCCAGAACTCCTGCAGCAGATAGGACAGCAAGAACAGGCTTTAGGTTTTGGGTTTTCTTCATTGAAATACAAACTCCACTATATTCAAATTTAGTGTGTTTGCTGTTTGTTTCCCTATTTTACCCCAAAAAGTTTTTGGGGTTAACAAAGACATTTTAAGATATACTTTTCTTTCTGTTATAGATCCACAGGATGTCATTACATTGGGATAATTTCAATAACCTTTGGAATAGTGTGTTACTGAAACATTTTTTTACTAATCATCAGTTACTCATTAAGTTCTCTGTTCTTGTTACCTCTACTGTCTTAGTGACATTATTCTTTCAGGCTATCAGCATGCTAATGAATTAGCATATAAATCTATTGGCAGAAAATATTTAATGTAAAAGTGCTACAAAAAATTATAAGAAATGGAGGAAATTTAGCTATTAGATGTTGCTGTCATTTCATTAACACAATTTGGAATTTCATTCATAAACATTAGGCAAGATTTTATTCATCTCATATTTACTATGCAACTATAAACTTCTTACTTTTTTTCTTTTTTCACTTGAGAATGTATAAATGCTTGTAACCCTTACGTTGGAATTGGAAGGCACTAACTTCAGCTTTCAAACTTGCTTTGTAAATTGCCCCCACTTAGAAATGATAGAAATATTTTACACTGTCTGAATGATAATGAACAATGCTGCTCAGTGATTTATAACTCTAAGAGCTTTATAATTTGATTTATGAACAGCTCTCAAATTTTCCATGGCAGTTCATACAACTATGAGTAAATTTTCTGGCCAAATGACTCAGTATTTTGCTGCATGACTAATCCCACACTCAATATTAGAAATTATATAAATGAATTCTATTTGCTAGTGGATAATAAATGATTACTTTCCAAAAACTGTCTGCAAAGCATTATAGGATAGATGAATTCAATTATACTGACATTTTTTTATTTTTATTTTTTAAAGATTTATTTATTTATTTATTTGACAGAGAGAGAGATAGCGAGAGCAGGAACACAAGCAGGGGGAGTGGGAGAGGGAGAAGCAGGCTTCCCGCCGAGCAGGGAGCCCGATGTGGGACTCGATCCCAGGACCCTGGGATCATGACCTGAGCCGAAGGCAGACGCTTAACGACTGAGCCACCCAGGCGCCCTTTTTTTTTTTTTAAAGATTTTTTTTTTTTTATTTTATACTGACATTTTTTTAAACTCTCAGACTCAGTAGACTTTTTGAGAAGCCTGTAATGTTCACAAAAAAGAACATTTCCCCCACCCCAACAATATTATTCGGGATTCTGCAACCCATAGGACAACAAATCCTAATTAGGCTCTAAAATTTCTAAAATGTTACAAGAACACTTTGGAACAATTCACTTGAGTCTGCTCCAACATTACATTAGACGATGTAATTTCTTCTAGATGATGCAGCTCCTTTACCTTTCAATACAAGAACCCATGCTTTGTTGGCACAGGTTTTGGTCTCAGATTGTTATGAAAAATGATTTGGGAATACATAGGCCATACAACACGTTTCTTCAGATGCCTCTCAATTTTCCTTTTATGCCACTTAAATTCTGAGAGTAGAAAACTTTACCTAGGAACAAGTAGGTTACCAGTCCAAACTCAGTATGACTTATTTCTAAAAATTTGTTGCTAGAGCCATTCTTACCTAAACTTTTTGCTTTCAAAAAGGTAATATTTCAATGTAATTACATTGTGTGATTACCAGCTGGGTAATATACTCACTTCCATTTAGGTTTGTAATAAAAGCTTACAGATAATCTGGGCTACATTCCAAGGTATTCTTTATCTTTCCCTAAAAATCTTTCCTCTAGTCTGAGTGTTAGTAGCTAGGGTTAGTGGGGAGGAGACCATGGGCAGGGAGTCATCCTAACTAGTCAGGGTCAGTGTTAACTGAGGAGTCAAAAGCAGTGGAGAGCAGAAAGAACCCATCTGGGGGACTACCGATATGTTAAACAGCTAAACCATAAATGCCCAGAAGAATACCCCTTCTCCCCTTTCTTTAACTCTTAATTTCTCTCCCACTGCTGGTTCCATTTCTCAAGTTCCCTGGAAACTTGCTTACGTACCCCATCCTGATTAAAAAAAAAATTAAAAAAGCCATTACTCAGGCTTTAATCATGATTCTACTCATCCTTTTTAGATGAATTATCTTTTAGAGCTAGAATTTAACTTTTACAGTTAAATTTCTCCAAAGTTTGTGGACAGAGGCTCTCTCCTGTTTTCACCTCCTACTCCCTCTTCAATCCATTAACGACTGGTTTTAGCCTCTCCCACTAGGATGAATCAGTTCTCTGGAAGGCTTGCAGAGGTCTCCTAGTCACCAGTCCTCAGTCCTCACACACCTTAACCTCCCATTTGTGCGTCTGTTCTAGAAAGCCACTAAATTGGAACACTTCCTATTTGGGCTTCCACAGACTTGCTTTCTGCTGTCCTTCTCCAGTCCACAAATGGAAGTCATCTCCAAAGTTCCAATTCCAATTCTTTCTATAGTTTCTCTCCCTTAGTCATTTTGTCCATATCCATGACCTCAACTATAATTCATGTTGATGACTCCCAGTCTGTCTCTGGTTCTAACCTCTCCACCCATGTTTCCATGTGCTTGCTGGATAATTTCACATGGATATTCTTCCAATACCTCTACCTCAATGGATGTAAGACTCAGTTTGTCATCTTTTCCTTCAGAACTGTCCTTCCACCCTAGCTCAAAACTTGAGTCGTCTTCATTTCTTCCCTTTTTCTCAGTTGGCCCCTACACAGATTAGGATGGAGCCTTCTTTTCTTTCTGACCCATAAATTAGGAATTTGTGCCACAACTTCCTATCTCTAGGGAAATACTGCAGAGCTTCTTTCTTTTTATTAAAGCCCCTTACTCACTCTTATTTTGGCAGGTGAATAACTCAGTGATGGGAGAAATCAGGGAGGGCCTTCCAGCCACTAGGGCAGGACTGATGTCTGAAAGTCCCCTTCTCACATATGGTCCTGTTCTTGCTCAGTCATACTGCAAGCCTCATGGGTGGGAGAGTGTCAGACTCTTTTTGGCTTCTGGTCTCCAGGTAAGAAGTAGTATCCTGGTGCCCTAGTGTTGGGAAGGCCTGTAGTTCTTCAGCTGTGACTGGGTGGGTACACAGAGTTAGGGGAAAAGGAATAAGATGTCCCATTTTGGCCTTGGATCTAAGCCATGTTCTTCAATCTGAATTTACCCTGAGTAAAGTTAATATTTTAATTTCCTTTTGGTTCCTCATGTGCATTCTCAATTTGGTTGAGAATCCAAAGGGAAGAAGGGCTGCATGATGGATCATCTTCTACATACTTGATACCAAACACTCTTAGCCATTTTTATCAACTCATTTGTCTTCCCTTGGGTGACAGTGCTAACTCACTAGCATAAAAAGTCAAAAAATTATCTATACTTTTCCATCTTGGTTGTTCTTTTCTTCGCATGAAACATTTGATCAAGGACCTTCCTCCTCCATTCCTACTGCCAAACCTTAATTTTTTGTGACTTTGATGTAATGTCAATTATTTTTTGTAATGAAAACCTAGCAGAAAGAAAATATATGAATTCTACTAAATTAACTTCCAAAAAGGATTGATTGGCTGATTTAATATTTATTAAATTCCACAATGCATTAGCATCACATAAACACACAGAAAGAAGCAATTAATAACAGGAGGGGCAAGATGGCGGAGGAGTAGGAGACCTGGATTTCGTCTGGTCTCAGGAATTCAGCTGGATAGGGATCAAACCATTCTGAACACCTACAAACTCAACAGGAGATCGAAGAAAAGAAGAGCAACAACTCTCTGAACAGAAAAGCGACCACTTTCTGGAAGACAGGACGTGTGGAGAAGTGAATCTGAGGTAATATTCGGGAGGATAGACTGCGGGGGAGGGGCCTCCGTCGGCCGCTTCTGGCAAGTGATAGAACTGCAGAGCACAAAATCGGAACTTTTAGAAGTCTGCTCTGCTGAGGGACGTCACTCCGGTGGCTAAGCGGGGGGTGGAACCCTCCGGGACAGTGTGGTCTCAGGACCCTCGGGGTCACAGAAAGACTGGGGGTGCCTGAGTGTGGCAGAGCTCCCAGGTATCGCAGCAGGGAAGCTGGCTGCAGAGACAGAGCCCAGGCGCAGGCTCTCAGCTCGGGGTTGCCATAAATCGTGATCCGCGGCACAGTCGGGCCACTGCTCCTCCAGCAGGGACCCAACAAGCGGCAGATCCGGGGAGACTCACCTTCCTTC
>NC_138376.1:43797407-43820677 GCF_054177405.1 Leptonychotes weddellii | reverse complement strand
TTGAGGAGGGCACGTTCTGCATGGAGCACTGGGTGTTATGCACAAACAATGAATCATGGAACACTACATCTAAAACTAATGATGTAAAGTGAGGGGATTAACATAACAATAAAAAATTAAAACAAAGAAGCAATAACATACCATTATTTGGAGATGGAAATGATAAATTAGCAACAAATCAGAAAATAGCAATGGAACCTGAATACTAAATTCTTTCAATGATTTGGTTTCCTTATTATTAGTATCCTTGAGATAACTGATGTAAAGAACAAACAAATGCCTCTAAAAAGAAATATCTATAGTCCTACTGCATGGCAGTTAAGGCATTTGCCTGCCAAGAGAGATAAATGATGTTTTTGTGTGTATCTGAAACTTACAAATCGCTGCAGCAAGACACAGGATGATAACAATTGTGCTAAAGTAATAGCTCAGAAAACCATAATTGTTATTTAGTTGCTTTTTGTTGTTAAAAATGCAGAGTTTGGAGCAAATTGGTTACTATGCTGTGTTTGTGATCTTAGACACCTTTCAAGGATATTTAGGCCATGTTAGCTCACTCACAAATTTTAGCTGGTGGGAAGTACAAAGTAAAAGTGACCTTCCTAAATTCTATTAGATATTTCTGCCAATGTTTGCAGAAGGTTAATTCAGTTTTGTTGTTTTAAATTATTCTACCGGGTCCCTGGGAGTCAATGCAGTAAAGAATTCTTCCTTTCCTGATGTGCCACACATTGCAGACTCTCAGGATTCTCTTCAATACTCCTGCACAATGGACAGGAATACAGTCTCTCACTGCAGTGGGCTGCAGTAGCAGGAGACCTTTGAGCAATGTGAACATGTTGCAGCGCTACCTGGCCGACCCGGAGTACCAGGGACCTATTAGCCTATCCTGACTTGTAGCACAGCCTCTTCTTTGACATTCAACATTCTCACCTTACACAGCATCTGCAAGCAAGGTCCTTGCATCTTCAAACCAAAACAACCGAATGTGATGCAACACTCTCAACAACTTGAATGTTTATTTTGCTTTAGGAAACAACTTGTAGATAAGAAAATTTCATCCATGGTTTCCATATTTATGAATTGGCATTTAGGAAATGCATTAGGCAATGCCTTTTTGAGTTTCCTTTAAAGCCTACACATGGTAATATGTTCAAGGCCTTGGAAACATCAATGGTTAAGCTTTTATGCAGAGTTGTACAGTTGGTTTTGTATAGTTAGAAAACGATACCGATTTTGAGATCCCACAAGCGAATACAACTTAAGTGTTGTCATCTTCTCTTTAAATGCTTTTCAGAATTTTACAAATTACTTTTTTAATGACAATTTCTTCAGTGTCTTAAATATTCCAAACTAAGAGTCCACCTCAGTAGTTAATAGAGACTCCACAAAGGCGATAATGTGTTAGTTATGTCACTATAATTGCAGTTGCCTTATGTGAGTAAATAAAACAAAATAAGCAAAAAACAGCCGTCCCTCCCCGCCTCCCACCATTCCCCGCCAGGGAATGCCTGCACTGCCTAGGGAGCAGCACAACGCGGTAAAGTACCCGGCCGGCCGGCCAAGGCCAAAAGATGCCGCAGACTGCAGCCGCAGCGGCTTCCGGGCCAGGTGGCAGTGGCTGTCCGCAGAAAGGCACACTGCAGCGCTCCCGCCACACCTTCTGCGTTGACACTGCACCAAAGACCGCTGTAAAATCTCCTGGCCATCAACAATATACTTTTTGCGGGCTATGAAGAACGACGAGGGAGCAGGAGGGAATGTGTGCGTTTTGAGCGTGGCAGATCATTATTTCCTCACACTCCCTAAAATATTTCTCCTCAAAATATTTACAAGCCAGTCTCCAACTTCCTTTATCTGCCAGTTCCCTAAATCTGAAATTGCCTCTCTCTTCAAACGCACTGAATGAGTCAAGGTCTGACGGTAAACGCAGGGACGCAGGAGGATCTAAAGTGCCCATTTCTCGGCTGAGAAATAACACCTAGTTTGGGGGTGTAACAGTTCACGTCTGCAGACCGGAGCGTTCTACTGGGGAGCGCTCCCACTTTAGAGGGGCTTGGAGAGGGTGGGCCTCCCGTGCCTGGAAAACCCCAATTCCCAGGGAAGGCCCTTCCCGGTGTTCACGCTTCAGCGTGCGAGGAACCCCCCGCAAGCAATAGCTCACCCGGCTGCATCCTCCAAAGCCCCAACCTCGGGGCGGGGCGCGGGGAGGTGGGAGGTGGGGGTAGCACCGCCTGCAGGCTCCCGCCGGCGCCTCACGGTTTTCCCCCGGGCTCCTTGGCGCCCCCTGTCGCCGGGCTCCCCAGCAATTCGGCCCAGGGAGGCTGGATAGGTGGAAGCCCCGGGTGTCGGGGAGCAGAGAGGCGCGGGGTCTGTGCATCCGCGGACCGCGCGTACTGGCGGGCGGCCCCGCGGGAGGGCGCTGGGCACTCAGGCCCGGGCGCAGCCCGCGGCCGCCGCCGAAGCCGCCGCAGCCATGTCCGCGCGCCCGCGTTGCCGCAGCCCGGCCGTGATGTCATCAGGCGAGCCCCCGCCGCAGCGCCCCATTCCCGCCCCCCGCGGGCCGCCGCCGCTGCAGCCCGGGCGCCGCGTCCCCGCCCCGACCCACGTGCGCCCGGCTTCTGGGATGCCGAGGCCGGTGGCGGCCGCAAGACGATGCGCGGGACCCGTGTGGCCACAGCGGCAGTGCTGCTCCTCCCAGCCCGCCGCGTCCCTGGCGGGGCTGCGCCCGGGGGCTGCGCACGGACGGGGGCGGGGGCGCCTGGGGAGGGAGGGGATAGGCTCCCCGCCGCCAAGTCCCTGCCTCGTCGCCGTCTGCTGAGTCATGGCAAGCGCTCCCCGCAGCCCTGGATCACTCGCATAGCGCGACTGGCGCGGGGTGCGCAGCCATTGGGCTGGGCGCGGGGCCGCGAGCGCCGGGCATGACGCGCTAAGGCGCGCTCGCCCGTGCCCGCCGCTTCGTGGTGCGCCCGGCACGGGTGCCTGTGCCGCCGCCCTCCAGCCCCGCCGCCGAGCCGCCCCCGCCTCGCCCGCACCATGATCGCCGCGGCTTTCCTCGTCTTGCTGAGACCCTACAGCATCCAATGTGCCCTCTTCCTCTTGTTGCTTCTGCTGGGCACCATCGCCACCATCGTCTTCTTTTGCTGCTGGCACCGCAGGCTCCAGAAAGGGAGGCATCCGATGAAATCGGTCTTTTCGGGTCGTTCAAGGAGCCGAGGTAAGACACGCCGCGACGGGTTTCTTCGGACTAGAAGGAACATTTAAGCCAATTTGGAGAGTGAAGCGGAGCTCGCGTCTGTGACGCGGTCCCTACCCCCATCATTGCCCACTCCGCAAGCCTAGTACGTTTATGTGTTTAACGTCCCTTGCCCTTTTTACCCTCACCGCCTTCCTCCGGTCTCCCCGGATGGGATAACCACGGTGATGTCCAGAGCTGGGAGGGGAGGCACGGACGCAAATTCCAAGTGTCAGTTTGCTAAAGCCCTAAGGGTAATAGGAGCGGAATCTGGGGCTGCGGCATCCTCACTTCACCTATCCATCGCTGGAGCTTAGGGGTAAGAAAGTAAGGCATGGAGAGTTCGGGGCTCCCCAACTCTCCCAGAACTTTCCCTGAAACTTCTCTCGGAGAACTCACCTAGAGACCGATGGCCTAATAACCTCCCCGCCCTACAGTGTGTCCCCACCGAAATCAAGGCGTCTGGAAGGTGCCTTCCCGACCCTTGTCCCTCATGTAAGTCATTAGCAACTCGGCAGGTGAAGAACAGGGAGTTAAATGAAGTCTCGTTTTTCTCTTTTCTCCCCAGATGCTGTTATGAGATCCCACCACTTTCGTTCTGAGGTAATTTATTTAGCGCGCACGCTCAAGGTCAGAAGAAGTTCTCTTTCCTGAGTACCAATATTAATCATATGCGTGTTAAGAAACCAGTAGGGCATTGAATGGCGAGCATGCTGCCCCCAAGTCGAAAGTGACGTTTCTTTTTAAGCGATTCCCCAACATTAGTGCCTAGCAAACGAACGGTGTTCACAAATTTCTTGTGTAGCGGGGCCGCTGTACCAGAGGGGGAAAGACAGCCCCTAAAAGCGCTAACAGACCTCAGGAAACTTAGCCACGGGGTGGATCTCAGCTTCGTTTGCTGTCATTTGCCGGTGGAAGCTCTCTGGATGCTGTGGTAGTTCCCTTAGACTTGGATAGCCGACGACAGAGAGCTCTTAGGAAGTTAGTGCAGAGCAATTTGATCCGTGTGCATTTCATTTTAGGCTCTCAGGTTTACCTTCATATTCACCCATAAAGCTGTCCATGTTTTACTGGGGCCATCCGAGGATTTTTGCAAAGTGGTGGTAGTGATCTGGCTTTATCTGATCGTGTGTGCTGGTCTTTGCTCTGGGAAGGCGGACATACCTCCCTGAGCAGGTGATGTGGGTGCAGTGATGAGGGCGGACTGCTATGGGACTGAGCCCCACTGAAGGTAGAACAATACGGAAAAGCACAAGCTTTCCCTGGCCCAGCGTTCCTTTATGAATTTCCAGGCCAACCCCCACTTAGTGTGAGATAATTTTCTCTCTTTTTAGGAGAGTTTCACACAGCCAGGCTGGGAGGTTACTGGTAACAATGCTTGGTGCAGTTTACTCATTTTAGCAAAGACTTCATAGTTAGACACCCTCCATTTCCTTGCCATTTACCTGAGAAGTTATTTCACATTTCGTTTCACTAGTTAGATGTTTTATTGCACCCTAGATGTTTTGTTGGACTCTGGTTGCTTGAAAGCTTTAACTGCATTATTACAATATCATTATAATGTTGCACAGTAATTCTATTGCGTGTGGCCCTGGAGGGTGAGAACGCTGTTCCCAATTTAGGATACTTAAGAGAAAAAATTAACCAGTCAGATAATCAAGAGGTTCCATTCTTGTCTTTACACTAACTAGCTGTGTGGTTCTGGGAAATTTTCTTAACTTCTCAGCACCTCAGTTTCCCTATCTGAAAAATAGGACCAATAGTACCTTGCAGAGTTATATTGGGAGATTTACAAGTAATTACGTAAAATAAACATAGTTCATAGTAAATATTCAGTACTGGGTAGCGATCATTACATCTTGTAAAATTGAATTTAAAAATGTGGAAAAATAAAAATCTTTGCACAATTTGAATTCTTAATTAAACTAATTAATTGAAATTTATGGGAGACAACATAAACTGTCTATTATGAAGCAACATTTTTGGATGTCTAATTAATAGAACAACAACTCCTTTAGATGTGACAGAAAATAAATAATGGTCAGGATGCAAACATCAAAATTTAGGATTTTGATTTTAAAAAGAGGCTACCAGCTCCATAAACATAAGTGATAGAATTAAGATAATCCTTTTATGGATTATTGTATTAGCCATTAGGCATTTCAGCTAAAACACACACCAAAAATTGAGCTAGGAGTATGTCTTGTTCAGTTATCTCTGAGTTAAGCATTCATCCTGAGCTTGCATTTGGTTAGGAAAGCTGGGAGCAGTTGTTTAATTCTTTAACTCATCACACAAGATCCCTAGTCCAGTTTGACATCTTGTCTATGCTTCACATTTGCCTCATCTGCTAGCCTGTGAGCTCCTTGAGGACATGAATCATGTCTCTCTTGTTTAGGGCTGTATCCCTATTGCCTGGTATATAGTGAGTTCTTAATAAATACTTATTGAATGAATGAAAAATTTCTCAGTGTGTGCCACTTCACGGAACTGGGTGATTAGAACTCAAGAGTTGGGCAGAAAAAAATGCACATTCTTAGGACATTGTTTGGAATTCAACATTTGCTGAATTTCTTTCTAGCTTTAAAAAATTGCCCTGGAGTTGGTATTAAAAATGTAAGTCACTAATTATAACAAAATGGATTTGGTTAGAATATTTTTTTCTCAGTGTGCCTTACTGACTCAGTCGGTGGAGCATGCTGAGTCTTGGTCTCGGGGACGTGAGTTTGGGCCCCAGGTTGGGTGTAGAGCTACTTAAAAAAAAGGAAAAAAATATTTCTTTTCTCAGGAAATTAAATACAACATTGGCTTAATTTGTTGATGGGCTACCTGTGTTCCTTTTTGTACCAAATTTCTTTGATAAACTACTCAAACAAAGAATGTTATTTTATAAGTGAAAATCCTGAGTTTGTATTGTATGAAAATGTCACGTTTCCTCACTCTTTTCTTCACTGGTAGAATATTTCTATATCTTACCACAAATAAAACATTTTCCCTTGAGGAAAACATTGGGAATTATTTTTTCTTCTCCCTTTTTCTCAAAATGCCCTTTCTTAAAGGATTTTCTCCTTGAGAAATACCTCTGAATTTTTTGGATTCCAGCATTTAAAAAAAATTAGAATTTGAAGGTATAATGGATATTCTTGTTGCTTTTTAGTAGTAGCCTTGCAAAATATTTCTCAAAAAAAGTGTTTTGATTTTTGACAAGTCATAATCATATTGAACTAAGAAGTTAGTGCCTTCCTCATTCCAATCTCAGTAAGTAGATAATTCACTTTCAGCATTTCCATAGTGGTCAAATGAGGAAAATGAGTTTAGGATGTGCTGACTCATTTTGAAATGTGAAAAAGCTTTGGGAAAGCCCTTGAAGAAGTTCGTTAGTCCTGTGCTGCTTTCCCTGGCAGATGATATTGCTTCTGCTATCTACATGCCCAGGAAGGAGTCCCAACTGGACTGGAAATTTCAGGATGTACCTTCCCAGGTAGTCAGAGAATTCCTTGTCCGGGGGTCTGGGGGGGGGGAGACCATGGCATCAGAACCCACTTTGCTTTCTGAAGAAAGTCACATCTCTCGTCTGAGGAGCTCCAGCTTTGTTTTCTTCATTAAATATATAATGAACACATTTCTTCAACATGCAGCAGTTTCCTCTTCATGAAGCTACAACTAAATAATATTCATGTTTATAAGATGTTTTGGAACTGCAACCACCTACCAGCCCTTTTGATCTTGACATACTTGTAAATTCATCTTTACTGGCTTAATAGTCCTCAGAATTTTAATAATAGCATATGAGAATGTGAAACTATTAGCCCAACCAGCAAGGGCTGAATGCTGTAACTCCAACTCATTGACTATAAAGACCCAATGAGATAGATAGAATTATGTGTTTTATGTATGAATATAAAGAACTTGTGTAGGTTTTTTTTTTATCATAAACAGCCAATGAAGAGAAGTGACTTCACACTGAAGTAGGACACAGTGTAGAAAGCAGGTGTTCAATCTGGGTATCTAAGAAGGGTACTTTTCCTGAGGATTTATGTTTTATGCTGTGACTTTACACAATGGTTAACTGTTACCCTGGATTCCTGTGGTGAAAATCGGGCAGTGACAATTCTGATTTTAAGGAAATTTCAGAAAGTGATATGGGTAACTGAGGTACCATTAGATTTCGAGAAAGAGTCTTGGGAGTGCTTCAGTGAAGACAATTATAATGCCCTTTGAGAATGCCCAGAGTGAACAGTGGTAAATGATCCCTATTCATCAGCTCAGTGGAATAAGGGAAGCCTTGTTTCACATTAAGAAGGGGGAAGAGTGTGTTGTACATCTATCAGGATTCAAGTAAATATCTTCACTTCCCGTTTGAGGTAAAGGAACCAAAAGAGTTAAGTTAAGCAGTTCCCAAAGAGTCACATAGCAAGATAAGGACTGAGTAAGACAAGAACTCCCTGGCTACATTTTGTCTGCCCTGTGGTGTTTAACTGTGTCACTCATAGCTCAGAGAATAATATGCCCAACATTCTCAATGAAAGGGACAAACTAAGTTGAGTGAATTGTTAGTGGACATTTCTAACAAAGCAGAAGAGATTAATCCTTTAGGCTTTTCCAGTGATTATCCAAGTTATCCTAGATGAAAGGATGTTCCACGTAAACTCTCTTGGCCTCATTATATTCCCAGAGTGAACCTTTATCAAACCATGCAAGAATAGTCAGCAAAATAACCATATTTCATAACTTCTCATTAAATGTGTATATTTCATTGAGAATTACCCAATTCAGTGGATTAGAGAAAATGATAGTTTATTATTTAGCTCTCTTTTGTAATTGGGTTATCTTTATAAATACTTTGCCTAGAGTTAAATCCTAGGTCTAAATTAATTTATCCTAATTAAATCAGTCATAAATTGAACTCTACACATGATATAGTATTCATTTATCTTCATGCAATTATTTTCAAAACAAACAAATTTACTTTTTTGTTCTGTACAACATGTGATGTTAGATAGTAGGACTAACAGAAGGTCTGAAGTATAGCCCCTGCCCTTGACGATTACTTCTAGGTCATTTCTGATATCAGTGCTGAAATATTATAGTTGCTGGTTTCTTCCGTTATGGTAACTGAACTGCTGTGCTGTTTCCGACTATGAATCACAAATGTGGCAAGAGCATCAAAGGCCAGGGTATTACAAGTACAGCCCATACATTTGTAAAAAAGACAAATTCACCCTGTTCACCGACCTTTATTATGCCAGCATCACCACTACCATATAATTTATCTTTACTTTAGCTACATGGCAACAAAACAGAGTGCTAAAAGGAAAAAAAATGAAGGAAGAAGAGAAACCCACTTTTTTCCCATGCAATCCAAGTCAATTAAATGCAATCTCGATGAAAGTTGAAATAAGAGCTTTTCCAGAGAAGTTTGAATCTTTGTGTAATCTTAAGGCTCAAGAATGACTCTTTTTTGAGATTTGGTTTATAAAACAGAAGTAGGCTAATTGCAAGTCTTCGTTTAATGAAAGGAATGTAAGAATAGAGTTTGAATCCTGATTTTAGGTTCCAGCTGTGCCACTAACTGTGTGATCTTGGTCAAGTTCTTAGTGTCTCTGAGACTTAGAGTTGGTGTTCACTGGTAGCATGAAGATGGTGTTGAAGCCCCTTCCGGAAGTAATGTGCAAAGCATCATGCTAAAAAAGCATCATGTAAAACATGATTCCTGCCTTCTAGGAGATTAAGGCAGGTAAAGATGAAGATATAATTAACAAAAATACCAAGTAACAAATTATGTATAGAAAAGGAATGGTTGGGGGATGCCTGGGTGGCTCAGTCATTTAAGCGTCTGCCGTCAGCTCAGGTCATGATCCCAGGGTCCTGGGATCGAGTCCCAAGTCACGCTCCTTGCTCCCCAGGGTAGTCTGCTTCTCCCTCTCCCTCTGCCCCTCCCCCTCGCTCATGCTCTCTCGCTTGCTTTCTCTCTCAAATATATAAATAAAATCTTAAAAAAAAAGAAAAGGAATGGTTGGAATTGTTCTGATGAAATGACTGCTTCTAGCTGGGGTGATCAGAAAAGCCTCCCAAGAGACAGGGATATTTATGCTGAAGCATGCAGGTTGAGTAGTATCTGGCTAGACAGAAAGGAAATGAGAGCAACCCCCAGCAGAACACATGAGGATAGGCAAAGATTTAGGAAGGCACATGGCTGTTTTCAGAGCTCAGAATATGCCGATATGATTAGGAAAAAAGAGGTTCCTAGCTCTACATTCCTTTAAATCTGTAAAGAAATATAAGTGAATGCCAGCTACAATAAAAATATTTTTCGTATACTACTTGACAGTTGGCAAAGGCCCTTGACATAACATTATTTTATTTGAACACTGTAGGAGGTCACCTGCTATGAGCCCTCTCAGGAAAAGCAAAAAAATCGCTTTTTGATTTCTTTTCCGGCAACTATAGCAAAACAACCTGATCACTCTTTTTTCACACGTAGTGAGACTGGAAAGTCATGTCCACTGCTGCAGAGGGCCTGGGAGAATGACTGGATGTGTGCCTTTCTGGTAGCCCTGAAGCTGTGCTTTTGCAGGATACCATGTTTTTCAGATCCAGTGCTCAAGTATCGTTGGGTTGTATTTTGACTTCGGATACCATATATATGTCCAGGGATTTGTGACATCTTGCTCATGTGTTCAGTGTGGTCATTACAAATCCTAATGCAAAGTATAATAAACTTGTAGGTAATTAGTTATGTACAAGGTGGTTTTTATCAGCTTTGAAATATATTACAGTTTTTTAAAGTATTCAAGATGTGTCTCTGCTTTTAAACTTCTTCCTTGCAAATCTGTCTCCCATAAGAATTGCTTTTTTATTTTATTTTATTTATTTATTTTTATTTTATTTTATTTTTTTTTAAGATTTTATTTATTAGAGAGAGAAAGAGAATGAGAGAGAGCACATGAGATGGGGGAGGGTCAGAGGGAGAAGCAGACTCCCTGCCGAGCAGGGAGCCCGATGCGGGACTCGATCCAGGGACTCCAGGATCATGACCTGAGCCGAAGGCAGTCGCCCAACCAACTGAGCCACCCAGGCGCCCAAGAATTGCTTTTTAAAAAAATTTTATTTTATTATGTTATGTTAGTCAACATCCATCATTAGTTTTTGATATAGTGTTCTGTGATTCATTGTTTGCATATAACACCCAGTGCTCCATTCCTGTAAGAATTGTTTTAAGTGTCTATGATCTCCTCAAATCCTCAAGCCTACTCCTTCACCCTTGGCTAGTGACTTTTGTCTCCTAACTCACGGAGAACATTGATGCCATCAAGCAGTAGCACTTTATTTATTTATTTATTTATTTATTTATTTATTTGAGAGAGAGAGAGAGAGCATGAGCAGGAGTGAGGGGGCAGAGGGAGAGGGACAAGCAGACTCCCCACTGAGCAGGGAGCCTGACATGGCGCTTGATCCCAGGACCCTGAGATCATGACTTGAGCCGAAGGCAGACACTTAACCAACTGAGCCACCTAGGCACCCCAAGCAATAACAATTTAAACTTTTTGGCCCCTAAAAACTAAGTGTATCTTAAACTTTCCTCCCAGTCCAATAGAAAAACCCATCTGTCGTCCTCCATTCTCATATTTCATGCTTATGTCGTGAATTCCTTTTCTTCCCAACTCTTGGAGATGTTGTTCCATGAATCATCCCTTCCTCATTTATTTTCTATTGCTCCCTCCTTGCAGGCTCTTTTCCCTAACACATAAGCATCATATCTGCTGTTTTTTTTAAAAAAATTTTAATTTAAATTCAATTTAATTAACACATACTGTATTATTAGTTTCAGAGGTAGAATGCAATGATTCACCAGTTGCATACCACATCCAGTGCTCATTACATCAGATGCCCTCCTTAATGCCCATCAGTTACCCCATTCTCCCACCCATCTCTCCTCCAGCAACAGTTTATTCCCTGTAGTTAAGAATCTCTTATGGTTTGCCTCCCTGTTTTCCTTTTATTTTATTTTTCCTTCCCTTCCTCTATGTTCATCTCTTTTGTTTCTTCAATTCCACAAATGAGTGAAATCATATGGTATTTGTCTTTCTCTGACTGACTTATTTCCTTAGCATAATACCCTCTAGTTCCATCCATGTCATTGCAAATGGCAAGAGTTCATTCTTTTTGATGGCTGTGTAATATTCCATGATACATATATATATATATATATACATACATATACATATATTTATATGCATACACACACACACACACACACACTGCACATCTTTATCCATTCATCCATCGATGGACATCTGGACTCTTTCCACAGTTTGGCTATTGTGGACACTGCTGCTATAAACATTGGGGTGCACGTGCCCCTTCAAATCACTATGTTTGTATCCTCTGGATAAATACCTAGTAGTGCAGTTGCTGGGTCATAGGGTAGTTCTATGTTCAACTTTTTGAGGAACCTCCATACTGTTTTCCAGAGTGACTGCTCTGTGCTGCCTTTGAAAACAATACAAACCTCCCTATACCACCAGTCCTTCTCTTGGTGAGAAAAGTTTCCTGAAAAAGATTCTTTGTTACCTTCTGTTCCTCACCTCTCATTTATTCCATAACTTTGTGTGATCTGGCTTCTGCCACAACTACTTAAAATCCTCTTAGCACCAGTGAGTTCCAGATTGTTCAATCAAATGTGTCAGTCTTTAACTTAATCAGCATATTTTGCATTTGACACTGTTAGCCACTGATCCTTCTTTGAAACTTTTTCTGCCAGGTTTTTGGACAGTATTCTTAATTTTGCTCCATTTTCTTGCCATGATTCCCTCTGTTCCTGCATTGGATCCTCCTCCTACTTATATGTTGATATTCCCATGATTCTGCCTTGAGCCCAATTTTTTTAACAGCTTTATTGAGCTATAATTCACATGTTATACAGTTCACCTATTTAAAATGTACAATTCAGTGAGTTTCAGTGTATCTGCAATGTTGTGCAACCATCACACAGTTTAATTTTAGAACATTTTTATTACCGTCAAAAGAAACTCCATACCTGTAAGCAGACATTCCCCATTCCCCCCTCCCACTTCCTTCCTCCATCCCTAGCCCTCAGCAAACACTAACCTACTTTTTGTCTTAATAGATGTGCGGGGCCTCATTTTTGCCCACCCTATTTCAACTCTCCTTGCAGGATCTAACCATCCTTACTGTTTTAGTTTACCCACATATAATGGTTACTCAGAAATCTGTATCTCAAATTCAGACTTTCACTCTTGACCTCCAGCTACAGACAGTCAACTGCTTTCCCCTCATTTTCACATGGAGGTACCGTAGGTATCTCAGACTGAATACTGACCTCGTCAGTCCCGAACCCTATCTGCCACTGTTTTGGAGAGTGGCACTACCTCACCCCTACCCTTGCAGCTGCTCAAACTAGAAATCTGGAAGATATGACAGACCCCTTCCTATCTATCCCGTCCTCTTTTAAATCTCTGGAATCTGCCTCCCTTACTACATACCATTATGGTTGCCTTGGTTCAGACCCTATAATAGGTCTCCAAACCAGTCTCCCTGCCTCCTCATCCCCAATCTGTATACACTAATTTAATAAAAATCATTCCAAAGTACAAATTCTTTTTTTTTTTTTTTTTTTAAGTAGACTCCCTGCCAAGCATGGAGCCCAACATGGGGCTTGAACTCATGACCCTGAGATCGAGACCTGAGCTGAGAGTTGGCCGTCCAACCAACTGAGCCACCCAGGTGCCCCATAAAATACAAATTCTTAACACTTTTATTAGTCAGGAAGACATTCAGATTCAAGTTATCCCAACATAAAAATGGATTATTAATAAACAGGGATTTATATTCTCTCACAGCAGGAAGTCTAGAGATGCTTCAGGCTTTGCTTGAGCTTCATGGTAGTAGGATGGCTGGCACGGCTCCAGACATCATGCCCCAATTCAAAGAAGGAAGGAGAGGAAGGGATAGAGCTAGCCAAGGAAGGATATTCATCAGGAAATCAAAATTTTTGCCAGAAGCCTTTCCAGTTAGGTTTCTTCTTACACTTCACTGGTCAGAACTGTGTCACAGGCCATCTGCAAGGGAAGCTTGGGATGTGAGCTTTTATTTTCCCTAGCTTCTATAGTAGAGGTAGTCAAGGGAGAAAGGGTTGGGTAAGCCATATTCCTCCCCTACTTATTATCCTTCAGTGGCCTCCCATTTTCTCTAAGGTAATTAAGTTCAACTTTCTTTTTTTATTTTTTTTTTTAAAGTCATCTCTGCACCCGTTGTGGGGCTTGAACTTACAACCCTGAGATCAAGAGTGCACACTCCACTGACTGAGCCAGTCAGGTGCCCCAAGTTCAACTTTCTTAATATGACATCAGAATGATCCCTGTCCTGATGTCCTTGTGATAGTTCTAGTCTGACCATTTGTCCACATTTTTAATTCTCCAAACAGATTGTGACCTTTTAGGATTATTATTTTGTCCATGTTATTTCCAACTGAGAAAGCCTCTTTTTCTCTTCCATTCCTCTCATTGCCCACCCACTGCCAGCAAAAACAAAAATACTCAGGCACAAGAGGCTAACTCCTGACTTCCCTTTGAAACGTAGTTCATAGATCATTTCTTCCAGGAAACTTTCTTAGTTCTCTCTTCATAATAATAATAATTGCATTTTTTGTTCATCTCTTCTGCAAGATTGTGAGTATCTTGAAGGTAGTCGAAATCCCTAGTTCTTAGTCCAGTGTCTGGCACTGAATAAAGCTCAGTAAATGTTTGTTAAATGAATGAATATTTGATGTTTTCTTTTTTAAAAATTATTAAAATTATTTTTTAAAAGATTATTTGAGAGAGAGGGAGAGAGTGAGAGAGATCACAGAGGGAGAGGAAGAGGGAGAAGCACACCTGCTGCTGAACAGAGAGCCCAATGCGGGGCTTGATCCCAGGATCCTGAGATCATGACCTGAGCCGAAGGCAAAAGTTTAACCAACTGAGCCACCCAGGCACCCTGTCTTCTTTTCTTTTCTTTTTAAGATTTATTTGTTATTTTAGAAAGAGAGATAGAATGGAGGGGAGGGGCAGAGGGAGAGGAAGAGAGAATCCTAAGCAGACTCCATGCTAAGCTTGGAGCCTGATGCAGGGCTTAATCCTATGACCCTGAGATCAAGACCTGAGCCAAAACCGAGTCCGACGCTTAACTGACTACACCATCCAGACACCCTGCTGTTTTCTTTATAAAGTCAGTTTAATTCTCAATTTTCATGGATTCTGTAACTTTCCAAATATTCCTGTATCTGTCTTTTACTTAAAGGGAAATAGATGGTTTTCATTTTTTATTTCAGACATACAGTTATGCCTTAGTTAACTTTGTGTATTTACTTTGAAAATACACAGATTCAGGCACTTTTAAAAAAGAGTTGAAAATATTCCCTGACATTTTTATTCATATTGAGGGGATTTGCATAATTTGATGTGAGAGTTTCAAACAAAAATTTTAATATTTAACATTTTTACTCCAATTTATAATATGAAAAAATCAATGTAAGTATGTTCTGTATTGTCTTGTAACCAATTTACCTTATCACTGATATTTTCAGTCAGTTCCATTGCCTGAATTTTATGTTTTGTTTACAATCACATTGGTACCAAGTGGTATTGTTTTAACCATCATGATCTTAAGAGAAAAGATTAGGGCAGTGTTAATGTGTAATTTATGCATTCATGCCCAGTGAGAGCCAAATGTTGTTGTTTGGTAATCTCTATACAACTATTTTTGAGAAATGTGGTGGTAAATTTGAATAAGGAGCATCAGAAATACCAGATATTAAGGTAAATATGTAATTCTATTTCATTCCTTTTAATTTCTTTAAAATACATGTAAATGTTTAGAGCATAAATTTATAACATTGTCTTGTGGGATGTATGATGTATACATAGAAATCTGACAATTATAGTAGACAAGTACAGGGGAGTAAATGGACTCCCTGTATGATTGCAAAGTTTTTACATTTTATATGAAGTGGTATATTAACTCTAAGTAGAATGAAAAGTTAAGGATGCACATTTTAATTCTCAGAGCAACCAATAAAAAATAATGCAAAGTCAATAGATAAACCCAAATTGAATTCTAAAAGATATCCAAATGATCCAAAGAAGGAAGGAATGAAGGAACAAAGGGACAAAAAACAGAGGGGACAGGCTGAAAATAAAATCTGAAATGGTAGACCTAAATCCATATTATAATTGCATTAAGTATTAATGGATTAAACACTCTGATTAAGAGACAGATTATGAGAATGTCTACATAGTGAGACCTGACAATATGCTATTTATAAGAGATGTACTTAAAAACCTAGTTAGATTGAGAGTGAATGGATGGAAAAAATAAATGATGCATATGATAATCAAAAGAGGATAAGACTGGCCATATTAATATCAGATAAAATAGATATCGAGACAAATAGAGATAAAGAGGGATGTTCCATAATGACAAAAGGGCTAATTGTTTTGGGAGACATAATCATAAATGTGTGTGTATCTAATAACAGAGCCTCAAAATGCATGGAATAAAAATTATTGAAATTAAAGGGAGAAATAGGGTTTCTCCTATTTCTATTTGGTTGTAGAGATTATTTAAAAAAATAAAATTTTAAATCAGAATAGTGGGATGCAGCCAAAGCAGTGCTTAGAGGAAAACATATAAAGCAATTAAAGTTTATATTAGAAAAGAAGATCGATCTAAAATCTAACAAATTTTCAACTTTAAGAAGCTAGAGGATAAAAAGGTAAAGTAAACACAAAGTAAGTAGAAGGAAGGAGATAATAAAGAGCAGACATTGATGAAATAGAGAAAAAAAAGACATACAGTAGAGGGGCGCCTGGGTGGCTCAGTCGTTAAGCGTCTGCCTTTGGCTCAGGTCATGGTCCCAGGGTCTTGGGATCCAGCCCTGCATTGGTCTCCCTGCTTGGCGGGAAGCCTGCTTCTCGCTCTCCCACTCCTCCTGCTTGTGTTCCCTCTCTCACTATTTCTCTGTCAAATAAATAAATAAATAAATCTTAAAAAAAAACCCCATAAAATAGAGAAAATTAACAAAGCCAAATTTGGTTCTTTGAAAATATCAGCAAAGTGTTTAAATGTCTAGCTAGATTGATCAAGAAAGAAACAAGAAATCACTGATATGATACATGGAAGAGAGTTTGTAACTATAGAACCTACAACCATTAAAAGAATCAGAGAATATTCTATACAGTTTGATGCCAAAAAACTTGACAACTAAGATGAAATGGACAAATATCTATTTATAGCCCTTCAATTATCCATCCTGTACATATTTCATCATGTCTTAGAACTTCTCTAACCCCCAGATCTTGAATTCTGAAATACCTCTCTCTATACAACCTCTTGTCTTTGCACCTCATCATGCACTTAAAAAAATTTTTTTTTATTTTAAGTAAACTCTACTCCACACATGGGGCTTGAACTCACAACTCCAAGACCAAGAGCCATATGCTCTCCCAACTGAGCCAGCCAAGTGCCCCTCATCAAGCAGTCCTAATGAGTTTCTGTCTTACCTTCATCTTGACCTCTGTTTCTAAATCTTCCCTAGCTTTCAGCCTATCAGCACTTTCTGACAACTTCACTTTCATTTCTGCTCAGTATAGACCCTTAATCAACTGTATGGAGAAGCTTTTACTGTTATTCTCTCTTTGCTCATTCAGTTACTTGCTCTGCCACCAGTGACTTTGACAACTCCCAGACCTGAGTCAATCTCATGGACTGCTTTTCTACTTCTGTGCCTAGGAGGCCTGTCCTTATTGGACATCTTCATAAAACCCAGTAATTTGGTCCATTGTGTAATCCAGCAGTCATGTCTGCTCTTTTTTTAGGATATCAGTTAGCTTCCGCTTTGTAACAGACTACTTGAAACATTAACTATTTAGCTCACCATTCCGGGTGTTGGTGACTTTGGCTGTGCCCAGCTGGAAAGCTGTTCTGGCGTGAGTCAGGCTTGGTTCATCATAGCTGGAACTCACTCATGTGGCTTCGGTCAGCCTCAGGCAAACTCAGTTTTCCTCTACAGATCTCTCTTCCAGCAAGGCAACCCAGATTGGTTCACTTGCGGCTAGATTTGGGTTCCAAAAGCAGCAAGAGTGAAGTAAATGAGGCCTCTGGAGGTCTAGGCCCTGAACTGATAAGTATAATGCCGCTGCTTACGTGTTGTTTTGGCCACAGCAAGTCATAGGAGTGGGGGAAATAGAGTCTTGGAAGGAGTTGAAAGTATTGTGGCCACATTTGCAATCTACCATAAAGAATCTTTTGATTTATCTCTGGTATGCTGATGTACTACTCTCCTCAAAGCACTCATTTTAAGCTTTTCCTGTTGTTTTCCATGGACAGTTTTTCCCAACATCTCAGATTTCATATATATGGAAATTACTTCCACCTGAAATTTCTAGCCCTGATTTAAATTATTCAATGTTTTTTTTTTTTGAGGTATAATTTCCAGTTTTAGAATATTTTCTACCACCCCAGAACAATTTCTCATGCCTGTTTGCATTTAATTCCTGTTCCCACCCCTTACCTTACAAAACCACCGATCTACTTTCATTATCTCTAGATTTGCCTTTTCTGGACATTGAATATCAGTGGAATCATGTAATATGTAGTCTTTCTGCATCTGGCTTCTTTCGTGTAGCTTGATGTTTTTGCAGTTTATCCATGTTGTAGCGTGTATCAGTAGTTTGTTCATTTTTATTGTTGAATAGCATTCCGTTCTATGAATATGGCACACTTTGCTTATCCATTCACCAGTTAATGGACATTGGATTTTTCTCCCCAGTTCTTAGCTGTTACAAAAATGCTGCTATGAATATTTGCATAAAATCTTTGTACGGACATATGTTTTCATTTATCTTGGTTAGATACCTAGGAGTAGAATTACTTGCTTATGTGATAAGTTTATGTTTAATTTTTAAAGAAATTGTCAAACTGTTTTCCAAAGTGGCCGTACAATTTAATATTCTCACCAGCAATTTGTGAGGGTTCTAGTTTCTTCACGTCTTTGGCAGTACTTGTTATTGTCTGTCTTTTTAATTATAGCCATTCTCGTGGGTCTGAAGTGGTATTCTGTAATTTTAATTTGCATTTCTCTAATGCCTCATGATTTTGAACATCTTTTCATGTTCAAATGGTTCAAATTTTTGGCCATTTTAATTTTTATTGTTTTATGAGAATACTGAGTTTATTTCACATGTATATTTTTTTCTCTCACCATTTCCATTTGTCTGACCACCACTACTACTATATCCTATTGTAACATTGAATACATACTTAAAACCAAGCAAAGGGTGGGGTTCCATCTCTAAAAATCAAACAGGCATTTTGAACAACACAATCTTGGCAATGGAACCTGGACTACATTTATTAGACACAGTAGAGAAAGTTTTTACTTTGCCTTGTAAAAAGGACAGCCAGGTAGAAACTTTTACAGCAATGAAATAAGATGGGAGAATTTTAACAAACTTTAGATTTTTACAAAGACCTCTCCACTGCCAGAGATCTTGAATAAGCCACCTGGTCAGTCATCCAGAACAATTCTTCACATAACTGATGACCTTGGCTTCCACTTAGGGAAGATAACCACCTTTTTCTCTGTTTGCATTTTGCTTTACTGTCTTCTGTGGAGCTAGGTCCTTTCTGTGTTTTAAGGTTTTTTTTTCTTGTTTTTTGAAGAATTCTTGACCTTTTGATCTTAGTGTTAATGGTCTTGAATCTTTACCATTCTGGTTTGATTTTTGTGCACTTTTGGCTGGAATATCTCATATAGATATCTTTATTGAGTTTTTCCCTTTAGCTCTCTCATCATCAAAATCGTCATCATCATCATCATCATATCATCATCTTCATCAACAATAAGTTTTACTTTTTTCTGTGGAACTTCACTACCACTTCCAGGGGCAGATCGCTTTCCAGATATACTTAGGAATTTCACATCCTCCTCCTCTTCATCTTCTGACTCTGCATCTTCCTACACAGCTACTAAATGCTGTCCACTAATATGCACAGCCCTGAATCACACTTCAACTGTAAGACCACAGGTGGTGTTATTTGAAAGCCCCTAAGGGAAATCATTGACTGTACAGATATTTTCAAAGTTGCCAGTGTCACTTTAATTGGGCTGCCTTCATAATTCATTGCCTCTGCTTCAACAGTGTACAATCCATCTTTTTTTTAGACTGAAGCTCAGATATATTTATTATCACATGCATATAAAAGAAGCAAACATACCAATAAAAAGGTAAAAGGCTATGGGATTTAATAAAATTAATGAACACTGGGTTATGCCTCACATATAAGAATCAAACATTTATATAGCATTCTCAAATAAATTATATAGGAGAACAGATTAATGACTTCATTTATTTTTTAAATTGAGAGATAATTGACATACAGCATATTAGTTTCAGGTGTGCAACATAATGATTCAATAATTATATATATTGAGAAATGATCACCGTAATAAGTCTAATTAACATCTATCACCACACATAGGTACAATTTTTTTTTCTTATGATTGAGATTTATTCTCAGAGTTGAGGCACCTGGGTGGCTCAGTCAGTTAAGGGTCTGCCTTTGGCTCAGGTCATGATCCTGTGACCCTGGGATTGAGCCCTACATCAGGCTCCCTGTGGGGAGCCTGCTTCTCCCTCTCCCTCTGCCTGCCGCTTCCCCTGCTTGTGCTCTCTCTCTCTCTGTCAAATAAATAAATAAAATCTTTAAAAGATTTATTCTCAGAGCAACTTTCAAATATGCAGTAGAGTATTATTAACTCTAATCACCCTGTTGTACATTACATCCCCTAGACTTATTTATAACTGTAAGTTTTTTCCTTTTGACCCCTTCATCCCTTTTACTTATCCTCCATTCCTCCTCCTCTGGCAACCACAATCTGTTCTCTGTACCTGTGAGTTCAGTTTTTTGTTTTGGTTTGTTATAGATTCCACATATAAGTGAGATCATAGGTATAAGAAAACTGTCTATTCAGACCTGCCTGTTTTTCTTTTTTTTTTTTTAAAGATTTATTTATATATTTGAGAGATCGAGAATGAGAGAGAGTACATGAGAGGGGGGAGGGTCAGAGGGAGGAGGGTCAGAGGGAGAAGCAGGCTCCTCGCTGAGCAGGGAGCCCGATGGGGGACTCGATCCCGGGACTCCAGGATCATGACCTGAGCTGAAGGCAGTTGCTTAACCAACTGAGCCACCCAGGCGCCCCTGTTTTTCTTTTTAAAATATTTTATTTTTAAGTAATCTCTACACCCAACGTGGGGCTCGAACTCACAACCCTGAGACCAAGAATTACATGCTCCACCAGTTGAGCCAACCAGGCACCCCAGATCTGCCCATTTTTTAATTGGGTTTTTAATTCTCTTGAGTTGTTTGAGTTCTTCTATATTTTGGATTATAAGTACTTATCAGGTATATGATTGTACAATTCATCTTTTGCACTAGTCCCTAAACTGACCATTCTTAAAGATAACTGGTGTTCATTTTCATCATTATCCAACTTAAAGTGACAATCTTTGTTGGCTTTTAGTTCACACCTGAAAAGATAGTTCTGGGGCTTCATGGGGCTCATGTCCATGTCCACTGACTCTTCCATGGGGTGGTGGCACACAAAGGCGGAAGAGAAGGTGGACAGAAATAAATGACTACTGTTCTAGAGAATAGCCACGCAGGATGGACTCATAGCAGGGCTGGTCTTTGCCCATTTTTAAACTGGGTTTTGTGTCTTCCTGCTGTAAGAGTTCTTTATATATTCTGGATACAAGGCCTTTAACAGACATAGGATTTGTGTATGTTTACTTATGGTCTGTGGTTTGTCTCTTCATTTACTTAATAGTATCTTTTTTTTTTTTTTAAAGATTTTACTTATTTATTTGACAGAAGAGGGAGAGAGAGAGAGAGGGTGCGCACAAGCGGGGGAGCTGCAGGCAAAGGGAGAAGCAGGCTCTCTGCTGAGCAAGGAGCCCGATGCGGGGCTCCATTCCAGGACCCTGGGATCATGTCCTGAGCCGAAGGCAGATGCTTAACCAACTGAGCCACGCAGGAGTCCCACTTAATAGTATCTTTTTAAGTGTAAAATTTTAAATTTTTCATTAAGTCTAATGTATCAATTGTTTCCCTTTATGGTATCATGCCTAAGAACTCTGCCTCACCCAGTGTCATGAAAATTTTGTTTTTTTTTTTTCCTAGAAATTTTATAGTTCTGGTTCTTACATGTAATCTATGATCCATTTTGAGTTTTTCTTTATTTTATGAGTATATGCATTATTGGTATTCTTTTAAATATTAATAGAGTTCATCAATGGAGCCATATGAGGCTGGTGTTTTCTTTGAGGGAATATTTTAAGTTACCAATTTAAAATTTAAGTATTCAATTTCTTTACTTTTTATATGCCTATTCGATTTTCTATTTCTTCTTGAGTCAGTTTGATAATTTGTATCTTTCTAGGAATTTGTTCATTTCATCTAAATTATTTAATTTGTTGGCTTAATAGTACTTTCAGATTTCTTTCTCCTTATGTCTAGGCTGAAAGTTGGGGCTTTCCTTATCTTGTTCCGCTGCACAAGATGACTATGCTTGCATCCAGGGCTAGGTGGCAGGAAGACAGAGAGAATATATTACAGTGGTGAGAGCTGACCCCACTCTCCTGGGATCAGAGAGGAAGGTTTCCTTCCTAAGAGTTTTGGTTCCTATACTGTTGGGACTTCTAATGTCACTGCCTGTGGGATTTCTTGAAGGGCTGGAGCTCAGGAGAACTCAGAAAAAAAAATGGGGGATTTCTGTACTCCCTTTCTCACTCCTCAAGTCTGAATAAGGGGCCTCCTCTTGGAGTTCTCTCTGTCTGAGGCTCAGTATCCAGCCCTGGGTTTCAGACTGTGATGCTGTGTTACATTTAGTCTGGGGGATACTGGAGACCAAAAATGGCAAATGCACGATCGTTTTGGTGGTGCTTCAAATTCTGGCCTTTTTACTTCAAGCCCCTTTCTACTAGTTGCTTCTCAGAGTCTTCAGACAGCTAGTTGCTCAGTGCATTCTGTTCAGTTGTATAGTTGTGTTCAGTGGGAGACATATGCTTATTCTACTTTACTGTACCCAGAACCATGATCAGTTCTTATTTTTTTTTGAGATTTTATTTATTTATATTAAGGGGGGAGGGGGAGTGGGGGGAGGGGGAGAGGGAGAGAATCTTCAAGCAGACTCCCTGTTGAGTGCAGAGTCCAACTCGGGGCTTGATCCCATGACCAATGATATCATGATGTGAGCTGAAACCAAGAGTTGGATGCTCAACCAACTGAGCCATCTAGGCGGCCCACCATGATCTGTTTTTAAGTAGTCTATCCTCCCTCCACCTTAAGCCCGTTGCTTTTCTCTTTTTATTTATTTATGTTTTGAAAAATCTTGTAGCATTTTGCCATCTCAGATGATGCTGGTAGAGATGTGTATTGCTACATATAACTCATGTAACATTGAAGATTCCATTTATTTCATCATTATACTTTTAGTAACCTAACTTTAATATGTTTTCATTTGGAAAAGATTTCTTTTCTTTTCTGATCAATCTCATTATTGTCCAGTTTGATGGATATTCTGGATTTCCTTCTAATTTCTGAAAACTAAGTAGACTGGGATTAAAGAACTACCTACAGATTTTGGAGGAAACAGTATACATTTTATCCTGTTACCGATGTTATTTACAAAGAGAAAAGAACTCTCATGTTAAGAATTAGGCAGTAGACCATTAACAAGCTTTAAATAACTAACTGAACAACTCTAGAGAATCATTAACAAACATTAAATAAGTAAATTCCTGCCACTACCTACTCTGCAGTGAGCTGCATGGAGGGGGAAGCAGGCATTTTCAAGCATTTCAGACTGATATAGAGTGTGACTGCCTCTTTTTAAAAGCTGCCATAGCGCCATCCCAAAGGAATTCCAAATATATTTGGGAAGATTTGGTAAAATTGTCTAGCTTTTTTTTTT
>NC_138376.1:43776389-43796907 GCF_054177405.1 Leptonychotes weddellii | reverse complement strand
GTATGTGCTATGGAAATTGTCTAGCTTTTTAAAAGTGATGCAGTATAAGAGAAAATTGCAATGCAAATAGAAACTTTAAAAAGTTTAAAAATTAATTTATAATAATGAGGTCTGTTTCTACTGTTCTGAAGTCCTCCTATGGGATCTCAGCCTTTGGGAGACATTGTGAGAATCTGATGAAATCTATGGTCTATCTCTCTAGAAATATTAGGGATACATAGACATATGCATTTACACATACTTTCAAGTGCAGAGGAGGCCCTCTTAATGCAGAGATAAACCCCAGTTAAGAAATCCTGCAGTAACTGGGTGTTATATGCAAACAATGAATCATGGAACACTACATCAAAAACTAATGATGTAATGTATGGTGATTAACATAACATAATAAAATAAAATTGAAAAAAAAAATCCTGCAGTAAGATGCCCAGGTATCCTTGTCTAGTTAGGATTGGCATCATTTTTGAAAATCTCTACCAGGTGAAAATTTGTGCTGGGTAATGTCTTTGGCAGGGCAAGTTGAGCTTTAGTTCTCACTATGGTTTAGGTGAGAGATGTTGTAGATAACTTTCTATTATGACCGGTAATACTTGGAGAAACAGTAATTCGTAAAGTCCTTCCCAATCCGTAGTCCAAAACTGGAAATTCTAGCTCAGATCTTTTACTGCAGCATAGAGGTTGATGTGCTCCAAGTTTGTTTAATAGTGAAGAAGTACATCTTCAGGGAATATGTGGGGCCACAAAAACTCCCTGGGTCAATGTTTCTCAGCTTGCCTTTACCTTGCTGCAGTGATAGGGCTGCATGAGAGGTCAAGGGGTAGAGTGGAAATAATCCTGACTTAGTTGTTAAAAGACCTGAAGTCAAGTCCTGTTCTTTAGCTTAACTTAGATAAGTCACTTAATATTGCTGAGGCTCACTTTCTCCTTTGATAAACCAGAAATAGCAATACCTATTCTATCTTTTTACAGGATGTTTTGAGAATCAGTGAAAATAATATATGTGATTTTTAAAATATACAAACCTATTGATTGAAAGATAAAGGAACACATAGCTATGACAGAATGGAGACCTCATTCATTCACCATGCATTTTTTCATTAGCAGATACCTACAAATCTAACATGCATAGGGAATCTTTGATTTCTCTATTCTCCTGATTGGAAATATGGCCCTACTATCTTTCAAATACTTTATAGACTCTCTTCGTCTTGTATAGAAAAAAAACAAGAAAAGGAAGGTTAGTGATAGAGAATGAGGAAGTCAAATGATTTGCGTAATACTTGAGTTGAAAAAAATCAGTAATCAAGTAGTTTATATGAGCTCTTAAATTGATATTCAAAGGAAGCAGGGTGATTTTAGGCTCTTCTGGAAATAGTGAGATCTCATCCTGTCCCATATCCTACCCTGGAGATGACCTAGTTATGGGGAAATAATAATAGCTGCCATTTTTTGAGAGCATTCCTGTCTTCACCTGTGTTCTATCTCATTTAATCATCACTTCCCAAGGTCAGACGGAGGTTGTTCCCAGAACTGAAATTCCAGCTCTGGTCCTTTTACCTGCACAGTCCATACTTATAGCTCCCTAGCAGCAGAAAAGTGAGGCCAAGTCAGAACAAGCTGCACTGGCATTTGCCTTTTCTAAGGTTCATAGGGATCAATGTTAATTCACATTCTTTAACCTTGAAAGCTCATAGTAACCTTGGAGCTTGCTTTCTGGGACTTAGAGATAGAGAGAATTGCCATCTGAAAGCAGGGTGGGATTCAGATGGAATCAAGTTTTAGCTTTCAGCAATAAAGATCTCTGAGCTCCACTTTTTAATTTTTGAAATTCTTAAAAAAGTGAATTTCCAGTATTTAATCTATTTTCTGAGAGCTCCTTTTTCAATATTGGAATTTACATTTCTGAGTTATTAGAAAATATGAAAAAATATGATTATTATAACTTGTAAATACAGTGCATTTTCTCCATTATTATTAGAAAGAAAAATGTGCTGGTGTTTTCCACAGATGCAGTCAGATGCAGACTGAGGGGCTGACTTCCCTCTTGGTCTGCTCTTTGACGAAGCTGCAGTTTGCTGGTTACGTTACGGATGTGGCAGAACAGAAGAAACCAAAGGCCGCATTTTAAATAACATTCCTAGTTGTTAAGATTCCCTTAAGATATTTAGAATATCTAGCTATATGTCTGAATCATATGCTGTACTGGATGGGAGGTAAAATTAGGAAATTTTGGCTGGCTACTGCTACATTATAATTTCTCTAGAAACCTCAAGAAAATAATGGACTCAAACATGCCTTGAGCTGTTCTCTGAGAAACTATGGCAACAGGCCTTTTAATTAAAGCTGAACTAGTGTGTGTAGCTTAGAAAAACAGAGAGATACTGCCAACTGATACGGAGAGTGTATGGGAGTAATCCAGAAAACTAAAAAAAAAAAAATTATTTTTAGATATATTTAGATAACTCTTTGTTATCTACATTGTTCAAAGAAACAGTAGGAAAATCTCTTAGTGGATATCAATATTTGGCTTTGGAATATAATATTTTTTCTATAAGAAAATATAGTTTCCTAATTATGCCTTTTAAGATTAATATTCAAATTAATTTATGTTTCCTGAGTACATGTTAACTGAAGTTGGAAGGGCCAGCCTGGAGGCATCTCAGTTGCAGAGGGCAACCAACCCAGGACAGTCACAAAAAGGATGATCTTTTCATTTTGATAATGGAGACTATATATATGCCACAGTGAAATGCACTGGTGGGCTGTTGATCAACAAATTAGTAAACTGGACCCCTGCCGGGATGAACCATTTACCACCAGCGGGCTAGAATTTGTAAACTCAGAGCATACCAAAAAGTAATTTAAAAAAACAAAAACTAAATGGGAAGTCAAGAGTTGTCATTTTTCTAGGATCAAAATATGGGTTATGCTAATAACCCCCAGTGATGGAAAGATTTTATCACCTTCTTTCCCAGGGCGAGTTTGAGTTTATGCCTATTGTTTTAACATCCTGTCTGATTAGTGCTCCCATTCACTCTTAAAAATGCACCTGTTTGGGGGATAAATTGTATAGTCACTTGGTGAGGGCAATAGCACAAAAGAAGAGTAGTCTCTAATGAAATAAAACATAATGGTGAGAAATATAAAGCTCATAAGCCAGAGACAGTATAGGAACTGGCTCTTAAAATAGTCTGTTATCCAGTCTCCTTGGCTTTGGCTTGCAGTTTACCTTTTATTGTATTGTTGGCAGAGTTAGCTATACATAATCAGATCTGATCTTCCACTCCTTTTGCTTAATGGCATTGCTTACAGAATTAGTATACCCTTCCTCAGTCTTGGCTCCACCCTACCTCTAACCCATACATTACCTAAACTCAAACAAGGCCTAGTTGTTCAATGTTCACTGTGCCCCCCTGTGTTTTCCTATTACTGCTAGTGCTGGAATTCCTCTACTCTTTTTTTGTGTATGTGTGGCAAACTCCTACTCATACTTAAAAACAAAGATTAAACATCTCTTCTTTCCTTCCTTTATCTCACAATCCTCCCTTAATCCTCTCAAACATTTTCCTCTCTGGGACTGGATGAGGGCACCAGATATGGGGATTTACACATTCGTCTTCCCAAGCCAGGTACTATGTACAGTTGACCCTTGAACAATGGCAGGGGTTAGGGGCACTGACCACCCCCCCAGTTGAAAATGCATGCATAATTTTGACTTCCCCCAAAACTTAACTACTAATAGCCTACTGTTGACTGGAAGCCTTACTGAGAACATAAATAGTGGATTAATATTTTTTATGTTATATGTATTACATACCGTATCCTTACAGTAACATAAGCTACAGAAAAGAAAATGTTAATAAGAAAATTCAAGGAAGAACTTCTGGCCTCCCTCTAGCTACCATCTTGCGTCCCCACATGTGTGCACCTAATCTCAGCAGGTCTGTCTGAGACCCCCTGAGCATCAACCCTAGTCCCCCATTTCCACTCAAACAAGATGAAAGCAACTATTATGAACTAGGAGAAACTTGCCAAACTGCAAGCACAAGTGCGCATGGGTGGGAAAGGAACTGCTCACCAAAAGAAGATGGTTCATAGAACGGCTACAGCAGATGATCAAAAACTTCAGTTCTCCTTAAAGAAGTTGGGGGTAAACAGTATCTCTGGTATCGAAGAAATGAATATGTTCACAAACCAAGAACAGTGATCCATTTTAACCTAAAGTTCAGGCATCCCTGGGGGTGAACACTTTCACCATTACAGACCATGCTGAGACAAAGCAGCTGACAGAAATGTTACCCAGTATCTTAAACCAACTTGGTGCAGACAGTCTCACTAGTTGAAGGAGACTGGCTGAATCTTTGCCCACACAATTTGTGGACAGAAAAGCAACACTTGCTACTGGAGAGGAGGAGGATGATGAAGCTTCAGATCTTGTGGAGAATTTTGATGAAGCTTCCAAGGATGAAGCAAACTGAATTGAGTCTACTTCTGAAGAAGATAAAACTTGGAGAAGCTACTGGGAGCTGCTATTTTCTATTATGACTGCTTTTAAAAATTTTGTTCATGGATCTGGTAAAATCTAGATCTCTAATATTTTTAAGCCCAAGGCCCTTGGACACTGCAGCTCTTTTCAGTTTTTGCTTATATACAAGTTATTCTTTGCAGCTAATTAAGCTGAAGAAGCCTGGGAATAAAGTTTGAAACAAGGTTAATAAAAGTTTTGCCTAGTTGAAAAAAGAAAGAAAAAAAATTCAAGGAAGATAAAATACATTTACAGTACAGTATTTATCAAAAAAAAAAAATCTGTGTGACCTGTCAGAATGGCTAAAATCAACAACACAAGAAAACAGGTGATGGCAAAGATGTGGAGAAAGGGGAACCCTCTTGCAATGTTGGTAGGAATGCAAATTGGTGCAGCCACTCTGGAAAACAGTATGGAGGTTCCTCAATAAATAGTAGAACTACCCCATGATCCAGCAGTTGAACTACTAGGTGTTTACCCAAAGCATATAAAAATACTAATTCAAAGGGATACATGCATCCCAATGTTTATAGTAGCTTTATCTATAATAGCCAAATTATGGAAAGAGCTCAAGTGTCCATTAATTGATGGATGGATACAGAAGATGTGGTGTGTATACACACACACACACACACACACACACGAATATTACTTAGTCATAAAAAAGAATGAAATCTTGCCATTTGCAACAACATAGGTGGAGCTAGAGAGTAATAAGTCAGAGAAAGACAAATACCATATGATTTTAATCATATGTAGAATTTAAGAAACAAAACAAGCAAAGGGAAAAAAGGGAGGGAAGCAAATCAAGAAAGAGACCCTTGGGGCACCTGGGTGGCTCATTTGGTTAAGTGTCCAACTCTTGATTTGGGCTCAGGTCATGATTTCAGGGTCGTGAGACTGAGCTCCTCGTTGGGCTCCATGCTGGGCGTGGAGCCTGCTTAAGATTTTCTCTGTTCCTCTGCCTCTTCACCCCCTCCCTCTCTAAAAACAAACAAACAAACAAACAAAACAAACCCAGACTCTTAACTATAGAGAACAAACTGATGGTCACTAGAGGGGTGGTGGAGGGTTGGGTTAAATAGGTGATGGAGATTAAGAAGTGTTGTGATGAACACCAGGTGTTGTATGGAAGTGTTGAATCACTATATTGTACACCTGAAACTAATATTACACTGTATGTTAACTAACTGGAATTTAAATAAAAACTTAAAAAAAAAAATCTTTGTGGGGCACCTGGGTGGTTCAGTCAGTTAAGCATCTGCCTTCGGCTCAGGTCATGATCTCAGGGTCCTGGGATCCAGTCCTGCATGGGGTTCCCTGCTCAGTGGGGAATCTGCTTCTCCTTCTCCCTCTACCCGTCCCCCCCGCTCGTGTGTACTCTCTCTCTCAAATAAATAAATAAAATCTTAAAAAAATATATTTGTGTAAGTGGACCTGTGCAGTTCAAACCCGTGTGGTTCAAGGTTCAGCTGCAATATGTATCTTTTCTCCATAGCCTTGTGTGGGATGTGGCACAGAATGGTTCCTTACTCACTATTTGTTGAATATTTGATGTTTGATAAATATTTGATGAATGGATGAATGGGCTTAAGTGGGTAAAATAATTGGAATCGGTAGAGCATATTTGAGAAAACGCAGAGTAGTTGAAATTTGGTTCTGCTGTTTTCCCTCTTCCCTCTTTCCCATTCTTCTGCTCCTCTAGGTGCCCACTGCTATCATGCCGGTTTCTTGGCTTCCCAGAACACTTTCTTCAGGGTATTTCCTAGGCCTGCCCTACCCTTAAATTCCCCTCAGCTTCTAAAATCCCTTTTGCCTTTCTTCCCCAAACTTCTACCCTCATCTCCCATCAGGATGTCATTTCCATACTGAAGAATGCAGATAGATATAGTTAGAGGATAATCACTTCAACTTAATTCATTCCAGGTTATAAAAGACTGACAAGGAAACAGCAGGAAGTGTCTGAAATTTGAATTCCACAATAGAAGGGCTTGCTTTGCCTGTGCAGATTTCTGACTGGACTGTATGTATAACCTTCCCTTTCATATAGTATATTAATGCCATCTCTAAACAGGTTTTCATGCCAGGATTTTAGATTATGTCATTCAATCAGGACAAAGGAATATTTTGAGGGCTGCTTGCCTGTAACCAGTTTTAGCAACATTATTGTCCTTGTTCAGCATTTGCAATTATTTGGATTTTTTTTGCCTTTTTTGTATCTTTTTGTACAAATGAACGAACATTGGGACAATGACTACTAATGATGGTGATAAGGAAATTAGGTCTCATACAGCTAATGAACTTCAGGCAAAGATATAAAAAATCATCACATGAGTCAAGAGTCGATTCTTACCCTCAAATGGATGCTCACTGATTTTAAGCCCATCTATAGTCTTTTTGTTACATATGGAAAGAAAGCAAAAGCAAGGAACATGTATGGAAGTCTGGAACTCTGTCTTCTGAGACTGTGTACAAAAACGGGAGCTATAATTAAGGATTTTTAAGATTTAGTGTTAATTTTTTTATAACTAAGGATTTTTTATCTTACATTTTGATTTCTGGGACTGAAACCTAAGTCTCTCATGTGACTTCTGCACATTTTATTTCCTTTGTGCTTTCATGAAAACATTTGGTACAGAGGAGGGGCCACCTGTAAAAGGCAAGGAAGATATGCCTGGGTTTCCTTCAAGCTGCCTCTTCACTGTTGCTAACTGTTGCTTTAAATCCTTCTAGCAGCCAGAATCTAATACCTCTGCTGCAACTACTTTAATAGATCCCAAAGTCACGGCCCTGCAAAACCAGGCTATGACATAGGCCCCTGGGCTTGGTATTGAGATTTGCAAGATGGGGCCAGAGGTTCTACAGAATATCACCACTTTCCTTCCCTGTTTTCCTCATCTACACAGGAACCACTGGGCCTGGAACGCCCCTTACTCTGGGCCATTGATTCTGAAGGGCTTAGTCTTACTAGAAGAGTGAACCCAACTGACTGAGAGAGGCCCTTCTGTCAGAGGCTTAAATGGAATAAAATCAAGTTGAGTAAGACCTACCCTTACCTTTGTAGAACTCTCTCTCTTTCCTTTATCATACAGTGATGTATGATCTGATAAGAAATTTGTCATTCATTGAAGTTAGTGTTTATGTTTCCCTTTTTTTCCTCTTCTTTGACTATACCTGCATTTTCCTGAGAGTCACTATACTTGTGCATAGAATCAAAGGGTAAATTGGGTTTGTTATTGTTTGTTTTTTTTGACTCTGCACATGAGATTTTAGTAATGGGATTGGGGGAGTGGAAGAAGGTAACAGGAAAAACTTTATGTATGCTGGTATCTCTTCTCTGTAGAAATTAAAAGATTTAGTTAGGCAGTATTTGCTGTTATTGCCTATTTATTTTAATTTTAGTTTAGTTTTTGCATAGGTAAACATTCACATGATTCAGAAATTAAAACCTATAAAATATATCAGGGAGAATTCTTTATGCCATTCTTATTCCTTATATTTAAGGAAATCTTAAGTAACCACTGTTCTTAGTTTCTTGTGAATCCTTTCATTATTTTTCTTTTTACAAGGAAATAAAAATATATTTTATATTTCTCCTTCTTGATATGCATAACAACATACTATATACACTGTTCTGCATCTTGTTTTATTCACTTAATATAACTTGGAGAGCTTTCTATAGAGAGTACTCTACTTTTTATAGGTGCCTAGTATCTCGTTGGATACAAAATATAATTTAGTTAACCATCTCACTATTGGTGACATTCGGGAATTTTCTAATTTTTTATTACAAACAATGCTTAAATGTAAAACCGTAGTCATTTCACATGTGTGCAAATGTTATCTGTAAGATGAACTCCCAAGAGGAGAATTATGGGGTCAAAGGTTTATGTATTTCAATTTTGATAAGTAGTATCATGTGGCCCTCCATAATGGTCTGTTTTAATTACTGAGGCTTCATAATATGTCTTCTCTTATTGGGTGCTCTTTTGCTTGGCTACTATTATTTTTCCTCTTTCATATGGTTATTAGAATCACGCTGTCTAATTCTAATTTAAATATTAGTATTTTTATTGAGACCATGTTAAGTGTGAATTTTGTTAAAAGAGAACTGAATCTTTATGATTTCGAGTTTTCCTATCTAATAATTGGTATGCTTTTCTATTTTAAACTCTTCTTTTGTGGAAGAATCTTTTTCATGTATTTCTTCCACGTCTTGTTAAGATTATTTCTAGATTTTATCTTTTTGGTTGTGATTAAAAGTGGGTCTTTTTTTTTCATTATATCTTCTGTTTGTAGTTTCTACATATGGAAACTACTGGTTTCGTTATCTTAACCTTGTAATCTGCTAACTTACTTATTTTAAAGTTTGTAGTACTTTTCAGTGGAATCTCTTGGGTTTTCCAGGTATACAAAACATCATCTGGGGGCACCTGGTTGGCTCAGTCCATAGAGCATGTGACTCTTGATCTCGGGGCTGTAAGTAGGAGCCCCACATAGGTTTAGAGATTACTTAAAAATAAAACCTTAAACAAAACCGAAAACATATCATCTGCAAGTAGAGATTATTGTACATCTTCCAGTCTTATTGTACATTTTTTATTTCTTTCATTTGTATGTTTGTATTGGCTAGGACACCCAGCAAAATGTTAAATAATAAGAGTAGGTATCCTTTTCTGGTGCCTGACTTTACTGAGAATGTCTTTGGTATTTCCCTGATAAGCATAAGCTGGGTTTCAGGTTGACATAAAAACATTTTATTATGTTTTAGAACTCTTCATCTATGCTGGTTGGTTATTTATTTAGTAAAAGATTTTACTTATTTATTTGAGAGAAAGAGAGCACAAGTGCGGTGAAGGGCAGAGGGAGAAGCAGACCCTCTGCTGAGCAGGGAGCCCAAAGCAGGACTCGATCTCTGGACTCAGGGATCATGACCTGAGCCAAAGGCAGACGCTTAAACGACTGAGCCACCCAGGCGCCTGCTGGTTATTTATTTATTTTCTGTTCTCTCAGCTTCACCTTGCCTTTATATATGATAGCCTCTCCAGTGGGGCCTGGGACTCTGCAGACTGTCTCCCAGATGCCTTTGACAGCTGAATCCTGTTGGGATCTGTCAATAGGGGGCACTAGAGGGAGCCTGGAAGGTGGGAGGAGGGAGAAGCACTTCTCTCTTGCTGTTCCTGTCAGGGGTGCCCCAGTAAAGGTGTCTCACCTCAGTCTCTAGTTTTTCTCTAGAATGTCAGAACCAGCCTCATCACTTCCCCTCGTAGGTACCAGCAGAAGCCAGGCAGTGGTCCCTCCGCAGAGGTGTGAGTCTCAACCTAGAGGCACTTTCCTCCCCTGAGCTCCTGAGGAACTAACAGTACCTGACCAGTGTGATTTGTGCGGCCTCTCCTTTGAGCTACCACATTCTTGTAACCTAACCTCTTCAAGCCCCCAGCCCCTGCTTATAGGTGGTAGCTGCATTTATTATCTCAAGGTAACCTCAGTGTCCTCATTTTCTGTTCCGGCCCTCCAACACCTGTTTCACCAATTCCTTTTATTAAATCCTCTCCGCTGAGCATTCTGATGAGCTGATGAGCTTTCTGCTTTCCTGAAGGGACACAGTCTATGACTCATCTATTCTTATTTTACTGAATGTTTTGATCCAGATTGTTTTCTGAAAAATTTCCCCCAGTGCTTTTTCTGTGCTAATGGGGATGATTGTGTGAGTTTTCTTTTTAGACCTATGAAATATAATAATGGATTTTTCTAACACTGGACTCTTGAATTTCTATAATAAATCACCCTTCAGGGCACATGCACCCCAATGTTTATAGCAGCAATGTCCACAATAGCCAAACTATGGAAAGAGCCTAGATGTTCATCAATAGATGAATGGATAAAGAAGATGTGTTGAGTTATTTAATAAATATACACACACACACACATATATATATATATAATGGAATATTATGCAGCCACCAAAAATTGAAATCTTGCCATTTGCAATGATGTGGATGGAACTAGAGGGTATTATGCTAAGTGAAATAAGTCTATCAGAGAAAGACAAGTATCATATGATCTCACTGATATGAGGAATTTGAGAAACAAGACAGAGGATCATAGGGGAAGGGAGGGAAAAATGAAATAAGACGAAACTGGAGAGGGAGACAAACCATAAGAGACTCTTAATCTCAGGAAACAAACTGAGGGTTGCTGGAGTGGAAGCGGGTGGGAGGAATGGGGTGGCTGGGTGATGGACATTGGGGAGGGTAGGTACTATGGTGAGCGCTGTGAATTGTGTAAGACTGATGAATCACAGACCTGTACCCCTGAAACAAATAATACATTACATATTAATAAAAAAAGTTAAATATAAAAAAGTAAGAAAAAAAGTCTCCCTTCAGGGCGCCTGCGTGGCTCAGTCGTTAAGCGTCTGCCTTCTGCTCAGGTCATGATCCCGGGATCCTGGGGTTGAGCCTTGAGTGGGGCTCTCTGCTCAGCAGGGAGCCTGCTTCTCCCTCTCCTCCCCACTCATGCTCTCTCTCACTATCTCTGTCTCTCTCAAATAAATAAAGTCTTAAAACAAATAAATCCCCCTCATCATGTGTTCTTTTAATGGGCTGCTGATTCTACTTGCTGATATTTTCATTATGATTTTTGCATTAATCTTTATACATGAGATTGGTCTGAAGTTTTCTCTTTTGGGGTAGTCTGTGTCAGGGTTCTGTTTCATTGCTGTTATTTGCTTCATAACATTTTTGAGTTTCCTATGTTTTTTCTAAACTCTGGAACAGTTCAAATAGTGTTTTACATCAGCCTTTCCAGGTTTCTGTTGTTGTTTTATCTGGTTTTTGCTTCTTAAAGTTTGGTGGCATGCCCTTTATGAGATTTTCTGGGTCTGGTACTAGTTTGGTATCATATAGTGGGAGATTATTTTATTAAATAAATCCAGAATGACTCAAAAAATGTTTGATGCTGCATTAGCTAGGCTAGTTGAGAAAAGGTGGTCCAAACCAAACTGAAGTAGGCAGTGTATCTCTGATGCCTTTTAATCCCATAATTATCCTACTTACGTCTTTAAGTAATTCTCCCTCTTATCTTCTCCTCTTTTCCATCCTATTCTGATGCCAGTCTCTGCTGAGATTACCTACTCTGAACTGATACAGTTTTGGATATATGACCTTGCATGTATCACATATTTGCATTTTAATAGTGGAATCATGAATATGGTCATGACAGGATCTTGGGTCCTGGTACTTTATGTTTTGTGTCCCCTGCATCTTCTGTTCTCCAAGTACACTTATATCTGAGGTGAGGCATAACTGTACTAGGTTGAGGAGAGTGTATCCTTCCACAGACTCAGGCAGGTTTAATAAGCTTTCCACCCCCTGAGGGGGTCTCCAACCTTCTTTTAAAAACCACCCCAAAACATCAGGGTCACCAGCTACCTTGGAGGAAGTCAGGGAGAACTGGAAGACTGCCTCGTTCAAATTTCTGATCTCATTTCTAGCCTCCTAACTCATCAATTATTTTCAGTGCTTTAATGCATCCTCCTCTTTCTGGCCAGTGGGCCTTCTCTTGCCCTTGACCTTGTTGAACCCTCATTTTTGAAGCGGTGACCCTGGCTTTTCTTACAGTGGAGCCCCGCCTCCCGCCACCATGAACAGACCACCTCCTCCATGATGTCTCCTGAGCATACTTCATGTTCCCTTCATTGCATCACTTGCTTTTAAGTCTGTGTTGTTCCTGACGGTGCGTTGGGTCTTCATTTTTGTTTTCCGTGCTTAGTACAGTGCTGCACACATAGGAGGCCTCAAAAAATATTGGTTGAGTTATTTAATAAATAAAACCCAAGTAAAAGTGGACAAAAAGAAAGATGAATGACAAATGGCTAAATGGACTCTAAAGGGACTTCGGTACCATGTGCCAAATGCTAGAAGGTGGGTTTTTTTTTTTTTTTTGTAAAGATCTTGTTTATTTATTTGACAGAGAGAGACACAGCAAGAGAGGGAATACAAGCAGGGGGAGTGGGAGAGGGAGAAGCAGGCTCCCCGCCGAGCAGGGAGCCTGACACAGGACCCTGGGATCATGACCTGAGCCCAAGGCAGACGCTTAACGACTGAGCCACCCAAGCGCCCCTAAAAGGTGGGTTTTGAATAATCCACTCACACTGCATGAAAGTAAACATAATGTTTTCATTCAGAGTGAATTTAATTTATATTTGATTTATGTTTATAGTGCAGATGCTTTTCTGGCAACACACCTTTCTAAATCTGCTTACTCAGATGTATATCAGAATAAATCAGAAAGACAGTTTTCAAGGCTATGAAAGTCTAAAATTCTCTAGTAGCTTTATAATAATCCACCTTTTGTATCAGGACGCTTGTATTTGTTTATCCTGCATCAGGAAATTCTGTCCTGCTTCAGGAAATGATGATAGTAGAGATAAGACAATGAATGGGAATAATAAGAGATGCTAAAAATACCTCTGTAGGGAGAGGAGATGACCTGAAAGCAGAGGATTAAGTTGAGGGGTTTGAGGGAAATTAAAGCTCTTTCCATGGTGTCTCCACCTGGAAAGTATAAATATAGAGCATGGGATTATGTTTAGCTTGAATGTTTTCCCATCTTGAGCTGCTAGAAAAATTTTAATTGGCAATCTGTGTTCGGATGACAACGGGAGGATTTAGAATTCTTTGGACCCGTTTTAGCCACAAAAATTATTCAGGCACATAAAAATATTGTTATCCTTATCTTACTGTTCCACTGATGCTACCTGCCCAAAGTGCACCTTAATGCATTAATGTATTTATGTACTTTTTATTCTGTACTCTCTAGGTAGAGAGTAAGGTTTTAGTTTTCTCTTTGTTCTTAGTGTGCTGAATTGTGTAGGGACGTGGGACAGTTTTGGAGAAAATTTACATACATATCTATGCTTCTTATTGAATTATATTAATAGTTAAAATTAATCATTTTAAAGAGTTTGACATTACCCCAAAATAAGGAAAAAATGTTTGACGTTGACAGTATAAATTTGCTGATTTTATAACCTTACCTCAGAAGTGTTACTTCTTTTGGTAAGACAGTTTGGTTTTATCAACTATGATATGAGCAGGCTGATTCTCACCTGTAAATCAGTATGAGTGCCTTCATTCCTATCCCACAGAGTTAGTTTCTGTCTTCCTTTAGGGAGTAGGGAATGTGAGTGGAGGATAGAAACTGAGGAGAATGTATCTTATGGTTTCTCCAGCTGGAGTGCCCTTCCCAGGGAGATGTGCCTCCTTTCCAAAAGGTACACAATGTGGAGACCATTACTGCTGCCTTTACTTAAAATACATGCACACTGGATCCCAGTAAAAGTTCTAGCAGTGTAGGGTTTAGCTGAATGCCCCAAAACTCTGGGGAGGCCAGGGCTCTGTCAAGGGTCGGGCCCAACCTCTTGGCCCAGGCCTTTCTCTTTTATTCTTTATCTCTCTCTTTTTTTTTTTTTCTTGGTCTGTCTACATCCTAAGGAGAGGAGTTTTCTCCTCTTCTTTCTCTGTCCTAGACTTTGCACCTCACCCCTTCCCAGCCCCCACCTTAGGCATCCTGTGAAGGTCAGTGCCTTTCTCCTTTTGTGCCATCTCTGAGAAGGGTAGGGTGAACTTTGACTCGGGACTGCTGGTTTTGCCAGTCTCTTCAGAGTCTAGATGAGAAAGTAACATTCTTCCTATTCCTTTTTTGGAGGTGTTCCAACCACAAAAGGTGTAAGCAGAATCAAGTCCCTTTCCATCATGCAAGAACATCGACTCTCCTGTTAGCTTACCTTTTTTTTTTTTTTAAGATTTTATTTATTTATCAGAGAGAGACACAGCGAGAGAGGGAACACAAGCAGGGGGAGTGGGAGAGGGAGAAGCAGGCTTCCCGCGGAGCAGGGAGCCCTATGCGGGGCTCGATCCCAGGACCCCGAGATCATGACCTGAGCCGAAGGCAGACGCTTAACGACTGAGCCACCCAGGCGCCCCCCAAAAAAATTTTTTTATACTATGAATGAGAAGTTATTTAGGAACATTTTAGGGTACAAAATGAGAGAGATCTTTCTTTTACTATGGAAGTAGCTTGTACTTCTGATGGTTAAATTAAAATAAAACATTAAATTAAAATATTTAAAAACTAGAAAAGAGGATTTTGTGCATTCAGTGCTAAAAATGTCTCCACTCTGTAGATATATTTCATTTATTGCCTTCACCAAATTTCCTCCACCACAAAAGGATATTAGTAGAAACCTAAGATGACCAAAGCTGGGATGAAACATAAATTATGTCAGTCATTCTCTCAGATTTTCTTGTTTAAGCGTGTTGACCTTAGAAAAAAAGAACCAGCTATTTTACCAGCAAAATAAGCTTATTTGAGAATAGCAGAGGATGGCAATTCAGGACAAACAAACCATAGCAAGTCTGGAGAACAGGAGAGAGGGGCTTGCTTTTAGAATGGGTTGCAAGGGAGGAAGCCGAAGGGGCTATTGCGGCTTCTCACTGGCTGAATGTAGCAGTTTCTCATTGGCTGGGCTGTTGCTAGGCAAGGAGATTCTCCTTCTTCCTGCTGGGAGAGGTTAAATAAGGGGTGTGTGAGGTATGCTTCTTAAGGTGGGTGGTAGTGCACAAGAACTCTCCTTTCAGGGTTTCTCAACTCCTTTTTAATGAGGTTTCCTTAATTTATTTTCACATTTCCCCCCTTTGATCAAGATCTTTGCTTGAAAGCATTGCTAATCAAGAGCTAGGACTTTTTATTTAGAGGTTTCATACACTAAAGTGATTTCATCCCTTAGTGCCAGGAAGGACCTTTCTTGAATGTCATGTCTCAGTTGGAAGGAAAGTGTGCAGGTTGAAACCATTGAGGTAACATTTGAGTAACAAGGAAGGGTAGAAGGGAGAATGCTCAGGCATTTCTCATCTGAGGTTTGTATCTTAAGCATTGGAGATCATCTTGAAGTGCTAAGCTAACATCCCCCTGTTGGGCATGTCATTTCTACAAAAACTTGACAGGCAACAGGTATAAAGTTTAATGATAATGCAGAGGGCGCCTGGGTGGCTCAGTTGGTTAAGCGTCTGCCTTCGGCTTGGGTCATGATCTCAGAGTCCTGGGATGGAGCCCCACATGGGGCTCCCTGCTCAGTGGGGAGTCTGCTTCTCCCTCTCCGACTCTGCCCGTCCCCTGGCTTGTGCACTCTCTCTCTCTCTCGCTCAAATAAATATATAAAATCTTAAAACAAATGATAATACAGAACAAGATGAGGAGCAGACATTCTGCAGGGAACCATTCCAGCTTAAAGGAGTCTTTTCTGAAAGCCTCGAAAAGAGGAGTTAGCTTGTTTACATTTGCCTTAGATTCGAGGGAACAGATTGAAGACCAAGGGCTCTCTAACATCATGAACAGATCGGAGTTCCTGGTGGCAGATCCAACAGTCAAAAAGGTTTCCCTGTTTTGTGATAGATTGCACTAAGAGAGGGAAGAATACAGTAAGATGCAATAGTGAGACAAAAGTATACAGGCTTCATCCACTCATCTTGGGAAAGTGGTCTCATCTCCTTCAGCTGTCATTGGCTTCAATTCCTGGAAATCTTTATTTTCAGGTCACCAGTTGGTGTGCAGGTCCAGTCAGGGTTTGGCGCTTTCTTTAGATGTGACGCGGGGATCCCAAAGTCTTTTCTTGGGGCTTGGCGACACAAGGGTTGGTTCCTTTCCAACGTGGTTAAAAAGAGTCTTTGTGGAGATATCTTTTTCAGTAGACGAAATCTCCAGGCTGCAGTCTGTGATGTTTTAGGTCTCTGTCTCCTGGAAATACGCTTTGGAGAGATGTTCTACTAAAGCATAGTTATTCTCAATAGAAACAAATAGGCCTTGGGGCGCCTGGGTGGCTCAGTCGTTGAGCGTCTGCCTTCGGCTCGGGTCATGGTCCCAGGGTCCTGGGATCGAGCCCCACATCGGGCTCTCTGCTCGGCGGGAAGCCTGCTTCTCCCTCTCCCACTCCCCCTGCTTGTGTTCCCTCTCTCGCTGTGTTTCTCTCTGTCAAATAAATAAATAAAATCTTTTAAAAAAAAGAAACAAATAGGCCTTTACAATACTGAAGTATATCCTCTTTGACCAGTTATGGATCAAAAGAAGCATGACCCAAGTTCATTGGGCATCCTGTTATTATGTCAAGAGGTGGGAGTTTATAGGTTCCAAGAGGTGTAGACCTGAGATTCAGAAGGACTAATGGCAGTGCTTTTGGCCAGGATACAGATTTTGCCAGTTGAGTCTTTTTTTTTTTTTTTTAAAAGACTTTAGCTCTTTTTTTTTTTTTTAAGATTTTATTTATTTATTTGCGAGAGAGAGAATGAGAGACAGAGAGCATGAGAGGGAGGAGGGTCAGAGGGAGAAGCAGACCCCCCACTGAGCAGGGAGCCCTATGCGGGACTCGATCCCGGGACTCCAGGATCACGACCTGAACCGAAGGCAGTCGCTCAACCGACTGAGCCACCCAGGCGCCCGTCAGTTGAGTCTTAATAACGTGTTCTACTAACCCTGAGGATTGCGGGTTAAGGTGGCCCAAATAGCACCAGCTTGTTGAAGCACTTGACTGGTGAAGTGAGTTCCCTGGTTATGAAGTTTGAGGGGCGTTTCCCAGGAAGGAAAACACAGAAACCATTGCCAACGCATGTTTATGTCCACGAGACAGGGGAAGACATATAAAATCCATCTGCCAAACCTCAAACGGCTTATTGGGCGATGTAAAGTGTGCAGGAGCAGTGAGGAGAGGTTCTCTTGAATTGCATTTCCGGCAGGTGGGGCAAGCAAAGTCTGCACTCTTTGTGGCCTTATGTTTCCCCACCAGTATTAGTTCATAAAGGTGATCATTTTATCAGTAGACCAGTGATCCAATGATGTTCAGTAGTCCGTAATGGAAATTTTAGAGTCTCTGATGGGCCTGGATTATTATTTGGCCCAAGCCAGAGTTTTCTTTTTTATCAAACCAAGAGTTATTGGATTTCCAATGTTGTTTTTCCTTTTCTGGGCTGATTTTTGGACATCTCTAGTCAGTTCTTCTAGATTATCATTTGGGAGAGCATCCCTTTAGACCATGACGGAGATCAGGTTATTGATTCCTTTGACAGCAGTGTTCTTTGTGGAAATACCTATGAGATTGTTTCCTTTAGCCTACAGAGAATCAAATTTGGAATGCCCAGGGACCTTGATAATAGCTAATAATTCCTGGACATAAAGGCCATTTTGAACTTTGTCCCCATTGGAAGTGAGGGAGCCTCATTGTCTCCATAGTATTCCAAAGTCCTGAGCTACTCCAAAGGCATACCTACTTCAAAAGGACTTGCAGTAATTGAAAATTACCATTTTCATCTTTTAAATAAGAACTTTTGGTGAGCCACGAAAAGTCAGCATTATCAGGAGGTGATCTGTCACAGAGTCAGGCAGTCATGAGGAGTATTATTGGCAAAAGAGGGAAGAAGGTTGGCAGGATTTTTAGGAGGGAAAAGAAGAAAGTTGATGTCCAAGGGCAGGGGGATTTTTGTTTTTTTTTAAAGATTTTATTTATATTTTGACAGATAAAGACACAGCAGGAGAGGGAACACAAACGGAGTGGGAGAGGGAGAACAGGCTTCCCGCTGAGCAGGGAGCCCGATGAGGGGCTCGGTGCGGGGCTCGGTGCGGGGCTCGGTGCGGGGCTCGATGCGGGGCTCGGTGCGGGGCTCGATCCCAGGACCCTGGGATCATGACCTGAACCGAAGGCAGATGCTTAACAACTGAGCCACCCAGGCTCCCCAAGGGCAGGGGGGATTTATCATGCTCTCCTTTAGGGTTTCACGGGCTAAGTCATCCTGTTGTTCCCAAATAATAGGGGCAGGTTTGTTTTTTTCTTCATTTTGGGTTTGGGGAAGTTCATGATGCTATGATTAAGTGTAGCCCTTATTCTGAGGTCACGTGCCACAAATATCAAACCTGAGTTTGAACAAACTGCAGTTGTTCATCGGAGACTTTGCATCCCTTTAAGGTTAAAAATTTTAACAGGTAGATGCTGTCTTCTCGTGAAGAGGTCTCAGCATCTAAGTCAGCCTTTAAATTTGGGAGAAATAAGAAGGACTTTTTCTCCCCCTAAATAAAGGCAAAGAGATACTGGCTGGCCTTATCCATGGGGATAGTAAAGGAGGCGTACATAAATTAATCACAGTGAAAAATTTAATTTTAGTGGGGATGGAGACTAAAAGTATGGGGATTTGGAACAGTAGGGTGACAAGGGATATTAGTGCAGAGGACAATGAGGCCTTGTGCCTTATAATCTATTGTGGGCTTGATTTATGGCTGATCCAATAGGGACAAATATCTAATATCTTTAAAATTAGGTCCAGTGTTGTCAGAGATGGAACAAACAAAAGATGTTGAAGGGTCATTTGATTCAGCTGCTTGGCTATTTTGGTTGCTATCAAATTCTAGAATTATTTCCCTCTTCAGGAGGAAGAAATTCTGGCATGATATTTCTCTAAGAAATCTTGGCCCAATAAATGACCAGGGGCAGAGTTCCGTGTCAGTACTCAGAGGCAGGGGCTATTGAGCTATTTAGTAACAGTGAGGTTGAGCGCCTGGAGTGTAGGTCTGGCATTGATAAGATTCATTCCCAAACTGGGGACGCCTGGCTGGCTCAGTTAGAGGAGTGTGTGACTCTTGATCTGGGGGTCGTGAGTTCAAGCCCCGTGTTCGGTGTAGAGATTACTTAAATAAACTTAAATAAAATAAAATATTTAAAAAAAGATTCATTCTCAATCTGGAGAGTTGTTTCTCCAAGCTGGGTAAGAGGAAGGATCGGGAAAAGCCCCTGTAGTTGCTAGGAGTCCTGTCATTGGAAGGGCATTGGAAAGGCTGGATAGAGGGCTGAAGGCGCCTGCCATGCTTGAGTTTTATAACAATCCTTTTTCTGGTGTCCTGGCTTTTTGCAGTAATGACAAAGACCAGGATGGGTTTGGTTTTATTTAGGGGTCTGTATTCGTTAGAGCTGAAAATTAAGGATTTTAGTGGTCTTCCTTTTAGTTGAATCATCTAGGGTGTGGGTGAGCTGATTTGCTAAATCAATTAAAGCTGGAGTGAACATGGTTTACTATTCCATCCTGGTCCTTTTAACTAGAAGGGGAAGGTCCTGTTTCAGCATGTTTATGAACAGAATTGAAGACTACTTGAGTGGATTCGACATCCTATAGGAAGGCCAGAATTTTTCTTGAAAACAATTTCCTTAAAAACAATAGCTATAATAATGATGATGATGATGCAAGGGCTCACTGACTTTTATTCCAGTGAACAAGTTTTGAGAAAGCCCTAGGATTGCCGGGTGGAATTGCTTAGCGATTGCCAGAGCCTGATTCTGTAACAAGGCAGGGGATTGGGTTCCTATCTGCAGTTCCAGAGATTTTTCAAATCATCTCAGTTAGCTTTCATCCAGTGGTGGGCTTGCCCTTCAACAACGAGCATGTGAATTAGCAGAAGTCTGAGAAACCTGGTTGTTAAGTTTGAATGACTATATCAAATTCCTCAGCAAATCTGTGGGGATCCTCAGTTACTTTGGGAAGTCTTTCACTATGGCTCATAGTTCGGACTTAGTCCAGGGGACATCGGTTTCCTGTTGTTGAGTCAGCCTCTAATAATTGGGATAAGCTTTATTTAATCTTGGGATATTAGTATTTTAACTCACTGCTATAGTTTTCGTAAGATTTTATTTGGGATCTGTTTATCTTCATATGTTAGATTGGTCTATAGTTGCTTCTCTTGAGTTTATCAGGTTTTATTTTTAGTCTGTGTTAACATCTTAAGATGAATTAAGACAATTTTCATTTTTTTTTTTTTAAAGATTTTATTTATTTATTTGAGAGAGAGAGAATGAGAGACAGAGAGCATGAGAGGGAGGAGGGTCAGAGGGAGAAGCAGACTCCCCGCTGAGCAGGGAGCCCGATGCGGGACTCGATCCCGGGACTCCAGGATCATGAC